>NW_028126943.1:0-21575 GCF_965231255.1 Vanellus vanellus | reverse complement strand
GAGGGCTCCGAAAGTGAAAAAGGTGCTTTATGAGGATAGTGTGGTGCAGGAAAGCAGAGAGGGCCAAATTGTCTGGGGCATTTGAAGGGGTTCCAGGAGGCAGTGAGGACCAGCATCACTTTTCCCCGGCTGGCACCATTGCTGTGGCAGGCAAAAGCTGGACGTTTGTCTTTTTTGCTCCAAATAGTGCCGAAAGTGAAAAAAGGTGCTTTTGAGGATAGCATGCGCAGGAAAGCAGAGAGGGCAAATTGTCTGGGCATTTGAAGGGGTTCCAGGAGGCAGTGAGGACCAGCATCACTTTTCCCGCTGGGCACCTTTGCTGTGGCAGCAGAAGCTGGACGTTTGTCTTTTTTCCTCCGGAGGGCTCCGAAAGTGAAAAAGGTGCTTTTGAGGATAGTGTGTGCAGGAAAGCAGAGAGGCCAAATTGTCTGGGGCATTTGAAGGGGTTTCAGGAGGCAGTGAGAAGCAGCATCACTTTTCCCCGCTGGCACCTTTGCTGTGGCAGCAAAAGCTGGACCTTGTCTTTTTTGCTGCGGAGGCTGCCGATAATGAAAAGAGTTGCTTTTGAAGATCGAGTCACAGGAAAGCAGAGAGGGGCCAAATTGTCTGGGGCATTTGAAGGGGTTCCAGGAGGCAGTGAGACCAGCATCACTTTTCCCCGCTGGCACCTTTGCTGTGGCAGCAAAAGCTGGACGTTGTGTTTTTTGCTCCGGAGGGCTCCGAAAGTGAAAAAAGGTGCTTTTGAGGATAGTGTGTGCAGGGAAAGCAGAGAGGGCCAATTGTCTGGGGCATTTGAAGGGTTCCAGGAGGCAGTGAGGACCAGCATCACTTTTCCCCGCTGGCACCTTTGCTGTGGCAGCAAAAGCTGGACGTTTGTCTTTTTTGCTCCAAATAGTGCCGAAAGTGAAAAAAGGTGCTTTTGAGGATAGCATGCGCAGGGAAAGCAGAGAGGGCCAAATTGTCTGGGGCATTTGAAGGGTTCCAGGGAGGCAGTGAGGACCAGCATCACTTTCCCCGCTGGCACCTTTGCTGTGGCAGCAAAAGCTGGACGTTTGTCTTTTTTGCTCCAAACAGCGCCGAAAGTGAAAAAAGGTGCTTTTGAGGATAGCGTGCGCAGGAAAGCAGAGAGGGCCAAATTGTCTGGGGCATTTGAAGGGGTTCCAGGAGGCAGTGAGGACCAGCATCACTTTTCCCCACTGGCACCTTTGCTGTGGCAGCAGAAGCTGGACGTTTGTCTTTTTTGCTCCAAACAGCGCCGAAAAGTGAAAAAAGGTGCATTTGAGGATAGAGTGCGCAGGAAAGCAGAGAGGGCCAAATTGTCTGGGGCATTTGAAGGGGTTTCCAGGAGGCAGTGAGAAGCAGCATCACTTTTCCCGCTGGCACCTTTGCTGTGGCAGCAAAAGCTGGACGTTTGTCTCTTTTCCTCCGGAGGCGCCGAAAGTGAAAAAAGGTGCTTTTGAGGATAGCGTGCGCAGGAAAGCAGAGAGGGCCAAATTGTTTGGGGCATTTGAAGGGGTTCCAGGAGGCAGTGAGAAGCAGCATCACTTTTCCCCGCTGGCACCTTTGCTGTGGCAGCAAAAGCTGGACGTTTGTCTTTTTTGCTCCAAACTGCGCCGAAAATGAAAAAAGGTGCTTTTGAGGATAGCATGCGCAGGAAAGCAGAGAGGGCCAAATTGTCTGGGGCATTTGAAGGGGTTCCAGGAGGCAGTGAGAAGCAGCATCACTTTTCCCCGCTGGCACCTTTGCTGTGGCAGCAAAAGCTGGACGTTTGTCTTTTCCTCCGGAGGGCGCCGAAAGTGAAAAAAGGTGCTTTTGAGGATAGCGTGCGCAGGAAAGCAGAGAGGGCCAAATTGTCTGGGGCATTTGAAGGGGTTCCAGGAGGCAGTGAGAAGCAGCATCACTTTTCCCGCTGGCACCTTTGCTGTGGCAGCAAAAGCTGGATGTTTGTCTTTTTTGCTGCGGAGGCTACCGAAAGTGAAAAAGGTGCTTTTGAGGATCGAATCCGGAGGAAAGCAGAGAGGGCCAAATGTCTGGGTCATTTGAAGGGGTTTCAGGAGGCAGTGAGGACCAGCATCACTTTTCCCCGCTGGCACCTTTGCTGTGGCAGCAGAAGCTGGACGTTTGTCTTTTTTGCTCCAAACAGCGCCGAAAGTGAAAAAAGGTGCTTTTGAGGATAGTGTGTGCAGGAAAGCAGAGAGGGCCAAATTGTCTGGGGCATTTGAAGGGGTTCCAGGAGGCAGTGAGGACCAGCATCACTTTTCCCCCTGGCACCTTAGCTGTGGCAGCAAAAGCTGGACGTTTGTGTTTTTTGCTCCGGAGGGCTCCGAAAGTGAAAAAGGTGCTTTTGAGGGATAGTGTGTGCAGGAAAGCAGAGAGGGCCAAATTGTCTGGGGCATTTGAAGGGGTTCCAGGAGGCAGTGAGGACCAGCATCACTTTTCCCCGCTGGCACCTTTGCTGTGGCAGCAAAAGCTGGACGTTTGTCTTTTTTGCTCCAAATAGTGCCGAAAGTGAAAAAAGGTGCTTTTGAGGATAGCATGCGCAGGAAAGCAGAGAGGGCCAAATTGTCTTGGGGCATTTGAAGGGGTTCCAGGAGGCAGTGAGGACCAGCATCACTTTTCCCCGCTGGCACCTTTGCTGTGGCAGCAAAAGCTGGACGTTTGTCTCTTTTCCTCCGGAGGGCGCCGAAAGTGAAAAAAGGTGCTTTTGAGGATAGCGTGCGCAGGAAAGCAGAGAGGGCCAAATTGTCTGGGGCATTTGAAGGGGTTCCAGGAGGCAGTGAGGACCAGCATCACTTTTCCCCGCTGGCACCTTTGGCTGTGGCAGCAGAAGCTGGACGTTTGTCTTTTTTGCTCCAAACAGCGCCGAAAGTGGAAAAAAGGGTGCATTGAGGATAGAGTGCGCAGGAAAGCAGAGAGGGCCAAATTGTCTGGGGCATTGAAGGGGTTCCAGGAGGCAGTGAGAAGCAGCATCACTTTTCCCCGCTGGCACCTTTGCTGTGGCAAGCAAAAGCTGGACGTTTGTCACTCTTTCCTCCGGAGGGCTCCGAAAGTGAAAAAAGGTGCTTTTGAGGATAGCGTGCGCAGGAAAGCAGAGAGGGCCAAATTGTTTGGGGCATTTGAAGGGGTTCCAGGAGGCAGTGAGAAGCAGCATCACTTTTCCCCGCTGGCACCTTTGCTGTGGCAGCAAAGCTGGACGTTTGTCTTTTTTTGCTCCAAACTGCGCCGAAAGTGAAAAAAGGTGCTTTTGAGGATAGCATGCGCAGGAAAGCAGAGAGGGCCAAATTGTCTGGGGCATTTGAAGGGGTTCCAGGAGGCAGTGAGGACCAGCATCACTTTCCCCGCTGGCCCCTTTGCTGTGGCAGCAAAAGCTGGGACGTTTGTGTTTTTTGCTCCGGAGGGCTCCGAAAGTGGAAAAAAGGTGCTTTTGAGGATAGTGTGTGCAGGAAAGCAGAGAGGGCCAAATTGTCTGGGGCATTTGAAGGGGTTCCAGGAGCAGTGAGGACCAGCATCACTTTTCCCCGCTGGCACCTTTGCTGTGCAGCAAAAGCTGGACGTTTGTCGTTTTTGCTCCAAATAGTGCCGAAAGTGAAAAAAGGTGCTTTTGAGGATAGTGTGTGCAGGAAAAGCAGAGAGGGCCAATTGTCTGGGGCATTTGAAGGGGGTTCCAGGAGGCAGTGAGGACCAGCATCACTTTTCCCCACTGGCACCTTTGCTGTGGCAGCAGAAGCTGGACGTTTTGTCTTTTTTGCTCCAAACAGCGCCGAAAGTGAAAAAAGGTGCATTTGAGGATAGAGTGCGCAGGAAAGCAGAGAGGGCCAAATTGTCTGGGGCATTTGAAGGGGTTCCAGGAGGCAGTGAGAAGCAGCATCACTTTTCCCCGCTGGCACCTTTGCTGTGGCAGCAAAAGCTGGACGTTTGTCTCTTTTCTCCGGAGGGCGCCGAAAGTGAAAAAAGGTGCTTTTGAGGATAGCGTGCGCAGGAAAGCAGAGAGGGCCAAATTGTGTTGGGGCATTTGAAGGGGTTCCAGGAGGCAGTGAGAAGCAGCATCACTTTTCCCCGCTGGCACCTTTGCTGTGGCAGCAAAAGCTGGACGTTTGTCTTTTTTGCTCCAAACAGCGCCGAAAGTGAAAAAAGGTGCTTTTGAGGATAGCATGCGCAGGAAAGCAGAGAGGGCCAAATTGTCTGGGGCATTTGAGGGGTTCCAGGAGGCAGTAGTGAGGACCAGCATCACTTTTCCCCGCTGGCACCTTTGTGTGGCAGCAAAAGCTGGACGTATGACTTTTTAGCTCCAAACAGCGCAGAAAGTGAGAAAAGGTGCTTTTGAGGATAGAGTCTGCAAAAAAGCAGAGAGGGCCAAATTGTCTGGGGCATTTGAAGGGTTTCCAGGAGGCAGTGAGGACCAGCATCACTTTTCCCCGCTGGCACCTTGCTGTGGCAGCAAAAGCTGGACGTTTGTCTTTTTTGCTCCAAACACCGCCGAAAGTGAAAAAAGTCCTTTTGACGATAGCGTCCGCGGGAAAGCAGAGAGGGCTAAATTGTCTGGGGCATTTGAAGGGGTTCCAGGAGGCAGTGAGGACCAGCATCACTTTTCAACGCTGGCACTTTTGCTCTGGCAGCAAAAGCTGGATGTTTTTCTTTTTTGCTCCGGAGGCTGCTGAGAGTGAGAAAAGGTGCTTTTGAGGATAGATTCTGCAGGAAAGCAGAGAGGGCCAAATTGTCTGGGGCATTTGAAGGGGTTCCAGGAGGCAGTGAGGACCAGCATCACTTTTCCCTGCTGGCACCTTTGCTGTGGCAGCAAAAGCTGGACGTTTGTCTTTTTAGCTCCAAACACCGCCGAAAGTGAAAAAAAGTGCTTTTGAGGATAGATTCTGCAGGAAAGCAGAGAGGGCCAAATTGTCTGGGGCATTTGAAGGGTTTCCAGGAGACAGTGAGGACCAGCATCACTTTTCCCCGCTGGCACCTTTGCTGTGGCAGCAAAAGCTGGACGTTTGTCTTTTTTGCTCCGGAGGCTGCTGAGAGTGAGAAAAGTTGCTTTTGACGATAGAGTCCGCAGGAAAGAAGAGAGGGCCAAATTGTCTGAGGCATTTGAAGGGGTTCCAGGAGGAAGTGAGGACCAGCATCACTTTTCCCCGTTGGCACCTTTGCTGTGGCAGCAAAAGCTGGAAGTTTTTCCTTTTGGCTCCAAACATCGCCGAAAGTGAAAAAAAGTGCTTTTGAGGATAGATTCTGCAGGAAAGCAGAGAGGGCCAAATTGTCCGGGGCATTTGAAGGGTTTCCAGGAGGCAGTGAGGACCAGCATCACTTTTCCCCGCTGGCACCTTTGCTGTGGCAGCAAAAGCTGGACGTTTGTCTTTTGTGATCCGGAGGCTGCTGAGAGTGAGAAAAGTTGCTTTTGACGATAGAGTCCGCAGGAAAGAAGAGAGGGCCAAATTGTCTGAGGCATTTGAAGGGGTTCCAGGAGGAAGTGAGGACCAGCATCACTTTTCCCCGTTGGCACCTTTGCTGTGGCAGCAAAAGCTGGAAGTTTTTCCTTTTGGCTCCAAACATCGCCGAAAGTGAAAAAAAGTGCTTTTGAGGATAGATTCTGCAGGAAAGCAGAGAGGGCCAAATTGTCTGGGGCATTTGAAGGGGTTCCAGGAGACAGTGAGGACCAGAATCACTTTTCCCCGCTGGCACCTTTGCTGTGGCAGCAAAAGCTGGACGTTTGTCTTTTTTGATCCGGAGGCTGCTGAGAGTGAGAAAAGTTGCTTTTGACGATAGAGTCCGCAGGAAAGAAGAGAGGGCCAAATTGTCTGAGGCATTTGAAGGGGTCCAGGAGGAAGTGAGGACCAGCATCACTTTTCCCCGTTGGCACCTTTGCTGTGGCAGCAAAAGCTGGAAGTTTTTCCTTTTGGCTCCAAACATCGCCGAAAGTGAAAAAAAGTGCTTTTGAGGATAGATTCTGCAGGAAAGCAGAGAGGGCCAAATTGTCTGGGGCATTTGAAGGGTTTCCAGGAGGCAGTGAGGACCAGCATCACTTTTCCCCGCTGGCACCTTTGCTGTGGCAGCAAAAGCTGGACGTTTGTCTTTTTTGCTCCGGAGGCTGCTGAGAGTGAGAAAAGGTGCTTTTGAGGATAGAGTCTGCAGGAAAGCAGAGAGGGCCAAATTGTCTGGGGCATTTGAAGGGGTTCCAGGAGGCAGTGAGGACCAGCATCACTTTTCCCCGCTGGCACTTTGCTGTGGCAGCAAAAGCTGGACGTATGACTTTTTTGCTCCAAACAGCGCCGAAAGTGAAAAAAGATCCTTTTGACGAATGACTCTGCAGGAAAGCAGAGAGGGCCAAATTGTCTGGGGCATTTGAAGGGGTTCCAGAAGGCAGTGAGGACCAGCATCACTTTTCCCCGCTGGCACCTTTGTTGTGGCAGCAAAAGCTGGACGTATGACTTTTTAGCTCCAAACAGCGCAGAAAGTGAGAAAAGGTGCTTTTGAGGATAGAGTCTGCAAAAAAGCAGAGAGGGCCAAATTGTCTGGGGCATTTGAAGGGTTTCCAGGAGGCAGTGAGGACCAGCATCACTTTTCCCCGCTGGCACCTTTGCTGTGGCAGCAAAAGCTGGACGTTTGTCTTTTTTGCTCCAAACACCGCCGAAAGTGAAAAAAGTCCTTTTGACGATAGCGTCCGCGGGAAAGCAGAGAGGGCTAAATTGTCTGGGGCATTTGAAGGGGTTCCAGGAGGCAGTGAGGACCAGCATCACTTTTCAACGCTGGCACTTTTGCTCTGGCAGCAAAAGCTGGATGTTTTTCTTTTTTGCTCCGGAGGCTGCTGAGAGTGAGAAAAGGTGCTTTTGAGGATAGATTCTGCAGGAAAGCAGAGAGGGCCAAATTGTCTGGGGCATTTGAAGGGGTTCCAGGAGGCAGTGAGGACCAGCATCACTTTTCCCTGCTGGCACCTTTGCTGTGGCAGCAAAAGCTGGACGTTTGTCTTTTTAGCTCCAAACACCGCCGAAAGTGAAAAAAAGTGCTTTTGAGGATAGATTCTGCAGGAAAGCAGAGAGGGCCAAATTGTCTGGGGCATTTGAAGGGTTTCCAGGAGACAGTGAGGACCAGCATCACTTTTCCCCTCTGGCACCTTTGCTGTGGCAGCAAAAGCTGGATGTTTGTCTTTTTTGCTCTGGAGGCTGCTGAGAGTGAGAAAAGGTGCTTTTGAGGATAGAGTCTGCAGGAAAGCAGAGAGGGCCAAATTGTCTGGGGCATTTGAAGGGGTTCCAGGAGGCAGTGAGGACCAGCATCACTTTTCCCCGCTGGCACCTTTGCTGTGGCAGCAAAAGCTGGACGTTTGTCTTTTTTGCTCCGGAGGCTGCTGAGAGTGAGAAAAGTTGCTTTTGACGATAGAGTCCGCAGGAAAGAAGAGAGGGCCAAATTGTCTGAGGCATTTGAAGGGGTTCCAGGAGGAAGTGAGGACCAGCATCACTTTTCCCCGTTGGCACCTTTGCTGTGGCAGCAAAAGCTGGACGTATGACTTTTTTGCTCCAAACACCGCCGAAAGTGAAAAAAGATCCTTTTGACGAATGACTCTGCAGGAAAGCAGAGAGGGCCAAATTGTCTGGGGCATTTGAAGGGGTTCCAGGAGGCAGGGAGGACCAGCATCACTTTTCCCCGCTGGCACCTTTGTTGTGGCAGCAAAAGCTGGACGTATGACTTTTTAGCTCCAAACAGCGCAGAAAGTGAGAAAAGGTGCTTTTGAGGATAGAGTCTGCAAAAAAGCAGAGAGGGCCAAATTGTCTGGGGCATTTGAAGGGTTTCCAGGAGGCAGTGAGGACCAGCATCACTTTCCCCGCTGGCACCTTTGCTGTGGCAGCAAAAGCTGGACGTTTGTCTTTTTTGCTCCAAACACCGCCGAAAGTGAAAAAAGTCCTTTTGACGATAGCGTCCGCGGGAAAGCAGAGAGGGCTAAATTGTCTGGGGCATTTGAAGGGGTTCCAGGAGGCAGTGAGGACCAGCATCACTTTTCAACGCTGGCACTTTTGCTCTGGCAGCAAAAGCTGGATGTTTTTCTTTTTTGCTCCGGAGGCTGCTGAGAGTGAGAAAAGGTGCTTTTGAGGATAGATTCTGCAGGAAAGCAGAGAGGGCCAAATTGTCTGGGGCATTTGAAGGGGTTCCAGGAGGCAGTGAGGACCAGCATCACTTTTCCCTGCTGGCACCTTTGCTGTGGCAGCAAAAGCTGGACGTTTGTCTTTTTAGCTCCAAACACCGCCGAAAGTGAAAAAAAGTGCTTTTGAGGATAGATTCTGCAGGAAAGCAGAGAGGGCCAAATTGTCTGGGGCATTTGAAGGGTTTCCAGGAGACAGTGAGGACCAGCATCACTTTTCCCCTCTGGCACCTTTGCTGTGGCAGCAAAAGCTGGATGTTTGTCTTTTTTGCTCTGGAGGCTGCTGAGAGTGAGAAAAGGTGCTTTTGAGGATAGAGTCTGCAGGAAAGCAGAGAGGGCCAAATTGTCTGGGGCATTTGAAGGGGTTCCAGGAGGCAGTGAGGACCAGCATCACTTTTCCCCGCTGGCACCTTTGCTGTGGCAGCAAAAGCTGGACGTTTGTCTTTTTTGCTCCGGAGGCTGCTGAGAGTGAGAAAAGATGCTTTTGACGATAGAGTCCGCAGGAAAGAAGAGAGGGCCAAATTGTCTGAGGCATTTGAAGGGGTTCCAGGAGGAAGTGAGGACCAGCATCACTTTTCCCCGTTGGCACCTTTGCTGTGGCAGCAAAAGCTGGACGTATGACTTTTTTGCTCCAAACACCGCCGAAAGTGAAAAAAGATCCTTTTGACGAATGACTCTGCAGGAAAGCAGAGAGGGCCAAATTGTCTGGGGCGTTTGAAGGGGTTCCAGGAGGCAGGGAGGACCAGCATCACTTTTCCCCGCTGGCACCTTTGCTGTGGCAGCAAAAGCTGGACGTTTGTCTTTTTTGCTACGGAGGCTGACGAGACTGTGAAAAGGTGCTTTTGAGGATAGAGTCTGCATGAAAGCAGAGAGGGCCAAATTGTCTGGGGCATTTGAAGGGGTTCCAGGAGGCAATGAGGACCAGCATCACTTTTCCCTGCTGGCACCTTTGCTGTGGCAGCAAAAGCTGGACGTTTGTCTTTTTAGCTCCAAACACCGCCGAAAGTGAAAAAAGGTCCTTTTGATGATAGCGTCCGCGGGAAAGAAGAGAGGGCTAAATTGTTTGGGGCATTTGAAGGGGTTCCAGGAGGCAGTGAGGACCAGCATCACTTTTCCCCGCTGGCACCTTTGCTGTGGCAGCAAAAGCTGGACGTTTGTCTTTTTTGATCCGGAGGCTGCTGAGAGTGAGAAAAGTTGCTTTTGACGATAGAGTCCGCAGGAAAGAAGAGAGGGCCAAATTGTCTGAGGCATTTGAAGGGGTTCCAGGAGGAAGTGAGGACCAGCATCACTTTTCCCCGTTGGCACCTTTGCTGTGGCAGCAAAAGCTGGAAGTTTTTCCTTTTGGCTCCAAACATCGCCGAAAGTGAAAAAAAGTGCTTTTGAGGATAGATTCTGCAGGAAAGCAGAGAGGGCCAAATTGTCCGGGGCATTTGAAGGGTTTCCAGGAGGCAGTGAGGACCAGCATCACTTTTCCCCGCTGGCACCTTTGCTGTGGCAGCAAAAGCTGGACGTTTGTCTTTTGTGATCCGGAGGCTGCTGAGAGTGAGAAAAGTTGCTTTTGACGATAGAGTCCGCAGGAAAGAAGAGAGGGACAAATTGTCTGAGGCATTTGAAGGGGTTCCAGGAGGAAGTGAGGACCAGCATCACTTTTCCCCGTTGGCACCTTTGCTGTGGCAGCAAAAGCTGGAAGTTTTTCCTTTTGGCTCCAAACATCGCCGAAAGTGAAAAAAAGTGCTTTTGAGGATAGATTCTGCAGGAAAGCAGAGAGGGCCAAATTGTCTGGGGCATTTGAAGGGGTTCCAGGAGACAGTGAGGACCAGAATCACTTTTCCCCGCTGGCACCTTTGCTGTGGCAGCAAAAGCTGGAAGTTTGTCTTTTTTGATCCGGAGGCTGCTGAGAGTGAGAAAAGTTGCTTTTGAGGATAGAGTCCGCAGGAAAGAAGAGAGGGCCAAATTGTCTGAGGCATTTGAAGGGGTCCAGGAGGAAGTGAGGACCAGCATCACTTTTCCCCGCTGGCACTTTGCTGTGGCAGCAAAAGCTGGACGTATGACTTTTTTGCTCCAAACACCACCGAAAGTGAAAAAAGATCCTTTTGACGAATGACTCTGCAGGAAAGCAGAGAGGGCCAAATTGTCTGGGGCATTTGAAGGGGTTCCAGAAGGCAGTGAGGACCAGCATCACTTTTCCCCGCTGGCACCTTTGCTGTGGCAGCAAAAGCTGGACGTATGACTTTTTAGCTCCAAACAGCGCAGAAAGTGAGAAAAGGTGCTTTTGAGGATAGAGTCTGCAAAAAAGCAGAGAGGGCCAAATTGTCTGGGGCATTTGAAGGGTTTCCAGGAGGCAGTGAGGACCAGCATCACTTTTCCCCGCTGGCACCTTTGCTGTGGCAGCAAAAGCTGGACGTTTGTCTTTTTTGCTCCAAACACCGCCGAAAGTGAAAAAAGGTCCTTTTGACGATAGCGTCCGCGGGAAAGCAGAGAGGGCTAAATTGTCTGGGGCATTTGAAGGGGTTCCAGGAGGCAGTGAGGACCAGCATCACTTTTCAACGCTGGCACTTTTGCTCTGGCAGCAAAAGCTGGATGTTTTTCTTTTTTGCTACGGAGGCTGCTGAGAGTGAGAAAAGTTGCTTTTGAGGATAGAGTCTGAAGGAAAGCAAAGAGGGCCAAATTGTCTGGGGCATTTGAAGGGGTTCCAGGAGGCAGTGAGGACCAGCATCACTTTTCCCTGCTGGCACCTTTGCTGTGGCAGCAAAAGCTGGACGTTTGTCTTTTTAGCTCCAAACACCGCCGAAAGTGAAAAAAAGTGCTTTTGAGGATAGATTCTGCAGGAAAGCAGAGAGGGCCAAATTGTCTGGGGCATTTGAAGGGTTTCCAGGAGACAGTGAGGACCAGCATCACTTTTCCCCTCTGGCACCTTTGCTGTGGCAGCAAAAGCTGGATGTTTGTCTTTTTTGCTCTGGAGGCTGCTGAGAGTTAGAAAAGGTGCTTTTGAGGATAGAGTCTGCAGGAAAGCAGAGAGGGCCAAATTGTCTGGGGCATTTGAAGGGGTTCAAGGAGGCAGTGAGGACCAGCATCACTTTTCCCCGCTGGCACCTTTGCTGTGGCAGCAAAAGCTGGACGTTTGTCTTTTTTGCTCCGGAGGCTGCTGAGAGTGAGAAAAGTTGCTTTTGACGATAGAGTCCGCAGGAAAGAAGAGAGGGCCAAATTGTCTGAGGCATTTGAAGGGGTTCCAGGAGGAAGTGAGGACCAGCATCACTTTTCCCCGCTGGCACCTTTGCTGTGGCAGCAAAAGCTGGACGTATGACTTTTTTTCTCCAAACACCGCCGAAATTGAAAAAAGATCCTTTTGACGAATGACTCTGCAGGAAAGCAGAGAGGGCCAAATTGTCTGGGGCATTTGAAGGGGTTCCAGGAGGCAGGGAGGACCAGCATCACTTTTCCCCGCTGGCACCTTTGCTGTGGCAGCAAAAGCTGGACATTTGTCTTTTTTGCTACGGAGGCTGCTGAGAGTGAGAAAAGTTGCTTTTGAGGATAGAGTCTGCATGAAAGCAGAGAGGGCCAAATTGTCTGGGGCATTTGAAGGGGTTCCAGGAGGCAATGAGGACCAGCATCACTTTTCCCTGCTGGCACCTTTGCTGTGGCAGCAAAAGCTGGACGTTTGTCTTTTTTGCTCCAAACACCGCCGAAAGTGAAAAAAAGTATTTTTGAGGATAGATTCTGCAGGAAAGCAGAGAGGGCCAAATTGTCTGGGGCATTTGAAGGGGTTCCAGGAGACAGTGAGGACCAGCATCACTTTTCCCCGCTGGCACCTTTGCTGTGGCAGCAAAAGCTGGACGTTTGTCTTTTTTGCTCCGGAGGCTGCTGAGAGTGAGAAAAGGTGCTTTTGAGGATAGAGTCTGCAGGAAAGCAGAGAGGGCTAAATTGTCTGGGGCATTTGAAGGGGTTCCAGGAGACAGTGAGGACCAGCATCACTTTTCCCCGCTGGCACCTTTGCTGTGGCAGCAAAAGCTGGACGTTTGTCTTTTTTGCTCCGGAGGCTGCTGAGAGTGAGAAAAGTTGCTTTTGACGATAGAGTCCGCAGGAAAGAAGAGAGGGCCAAATTGTCTGAGGCATTTGAAGGGGTTCCAGGAGGAAGTGAGGACCAGCATCACTTTTCCCCGTTGGCACCTTTGCTGTGGCAGCAAAAGCTGGAAGTTTTTCCTTTTGGCTCCAAACATCGCCGAAAGTGAAAAAAAGTGCTTTTGAGGATAGATTCTGCAGGAAAGCAGAGAGGGCCAAATTGTCCGGGGCATTTGAAGGGTTTCCAGGAGGCAGTGAGGACCAGCATCACTTTTCCCCGCTGGCACCTTTGCTGTGGCAGCAAAAGCTGGACGTTTGTCTTTTGTGATCCGGAGGCTGCTGAGAGTGAGAAAAGTTGCTTTTGACGATAGAGTCCGCAGGAAAGAAGAGAGGGCCAAATTGTCTGAGGCATTTGAAGGGGTTCCAGGAGGAAGTGAGGACCAGCATCACTTTTCCCCGTTGGCACCTTTGCTGTGGCAGCAAAAGCTGGAAGTTTTTCCTTTTGGCTCCAAAAATCGCCGAAAGTGAAAAAAAGTGCTTTTGAGGATAGATTCTGCAGGAAAGCAGAGAGGGCCAAATTGTCTGGGGCATTTGAAGGGTTTCCAGGAGGTAGTGAGGACCAGCATCACTTTTCCCCGCTGGCACCATTGCTGTGGCAGCAAAAGCTGGACGTTTGTCTTTTTTGCTCCGGAGGCTGCTGAGAGTGAGAAAAGGTGCTTTTGAGGATAGAGTCTGCAGGAAAGCAGAGAGGGCCAAATTGTCTGGGGCATTTGAAGGGGTTCCAGGAGGCAGTGAGGACCAGCATCACTTTTCCCCGCTGGCACTTTGCTGTGGCAGCAAAAGCTGGACGTATGACTTTTTTGCTCCAAACACCACCGAAAGTGAAAAAAGATCCTTTTGACGAATGACTCTGCAGGAAAGCAGAGAGGGCCAAATTGTCTGGGGCATTTGAAGGGGTTCCAGAAGGCAGTGAGGACCAGCATCACTTTTCCCCGCTGGCACCTTTGCTGTGGCAGCAAAAGCTGGACGTATGACTTTTTAGCTCCAAACAGCGCAGAAAGTGAGAAAAGGTGCTTTTGAGGATAGAGTCTGCAAAAAAAGCAGAGAGGGCCAAATTGTCTGGGGCATTTGAAGGGTTTCCAGGAGGCAGTGAGGACCAGCATCACTTTTCCCCGCTGGCACCTTTGCTGTGGCAGCAAAAGCTGGATGTTTGTCTTTTTTGCTCCAAACACCGCCGAAAGTGAAAAAAGGTCCTTTTGACGATAGCGTCCGCGGGAAAGCAGAGAGGGCTAAATTGTCTGGGGCATTTGAAGGGGTTCCAGGAGGCAGTGAGGACCAGCATCACTTTTCAACGCTGGCACTTTTGCTCTGGCAGCAAAAGCTGGATGTTTTTCTTTTTTGCTCCGGAGGCTGCTGAGAGTGAAAAAAGGTGCTTTTGAGGATAGAGTCTGAAGGAAAGCAGAGAGGGCCAAATTGTTTGGGGCATTTGAAGGGGTTCCAGGAGGCAGTGAGGACCAGCATCACTTTTCCCCGCTGGCACCTTTGCTGTGGCAGCAAAAGCTGGACGTATGACTTTTTTGCTCCAAACACCGCCGAAAGTGAAAAAAGATCCTTTTGACGAATGACTCTGCAGGAAAGCAGAGAGGGCCAAATTGTCTGAGGCATTTGAAGGGGTTCCAGGAGGCAGTGAGGACCAGCATCACTTTTCCCCGCTGGCACCTTTGCTGTGGCAGCAAAAGCTGGACGTTTGTCTTTTTTGCTACGGAGGCTGACGAGACTGTGAAAAGGTGCTTTTGAGGATAGAGTCTGCAAAAAAGCAGAGAGGGCCAAATTGTCTGGGGCATTTGAAGGGGTTCCAGGAGGCAGTGAGGACCAGCATCACTTTTCCCTGCTGGCACCTTTGCTGTGGCAGCAAAAGCTGGACGTTTGTCTTTTTAGCTCCAAACACCGCCGAAAGTGAAAAAAAGTGCTTTTGAGGATAGATTCTGCAGGAAAGCAGAGAGGGCCAAATTGTCTGGGGCATTTGAAGGGGTTCCAGGAGGCAGTGAGGACCAGCATCACTTTTCCCCTCTGGCACCTTTGCTGTGGCAGCAAAAGCTGGATGTTTGTCTTTTTTGCTCCGGAGGCTGCTGAGAGTTAGAAAAGGTGCTTTTGAGGATAGAGTCTGCAGGAAAGCAGAGAGGGCCAAATTGTCCGGGGCATTTGAAGGGTTTCCAGGAGGCAGTGAGGACCAGCATCACTTTTCCCCGCTGGCACCTTTGCTGTGGCAGCAAAAGCTGGACGTTTGTCTTTTGTGATCCGGAGGCTGCTGAGAGTGAGAAAAGTTGCTTTTGACGATAGAGTCCGCAGGAAAGAAGAGAGGGCCAAATTGTCTGAGGCATTTGAAGGGGTTCCAGGAGGAAGTGAGGACCAGCATCACTTTTCCCCGTTGGCACCTTTGCTGTGGCAGCAAAAGCTGGAAGTTTTTCCTTTTGGCTCCAAACATCGCCGAAAGTGAAAAAAAGTGCTTTTGAGGATAGATTCTGCAGGAAAGCAGAGAGGGCCAAATTGTCTGGGGCATTTGAAGGGTTTCCAGGAGGCAGTGAGGACCAGCATCACTTTTCCCCGCTGGCACCTTTGCTGTTGCAGCAAAAGCTGGACGTTTGTCTTTTTTGCTCCGGAGGCTGCTGAGAGTGAGAAAAGGTGCTTTTGAGGATAGAGTCTGCAGGAAAGCAGAGAGGGCCAAATTGTCTGGGGCATTTGAAGGGGTTCCAGGAGGCAGTGAGGACCAGCATCACTTTTCCCCGCTGGCACTTTGCTGTGGCAGCAAAAGCTGGACGTATGACTTTTTTGCTCCAAACACCACCGAAAGTGAAAAAAGATCCTTTTGACGAATGACTCTGCAGGAAAGCAGAGAGGGCCAAATTGTCTGGGGCATTTGAAGGGGTTCCAGAAGGCAGTGAGGACCAGCATCACTTTTCCCCGCTGGCACCTTTGCTGTGGCAGCAAAAGCTGGACGTATGACTTTTTTGCTCCAAACACCGCCGAAAGTGAAAAAAGGTCCTTTTGACGATAGCGTCCGCGGGAATGCAGAGAGGGCTAAATTGTCTGGGGTATTTGAAGGGGTTCCAGGAGGCAGTGAGGACCAGCATCACTTTTCAACGCTGGCACTTTTGCTCTGGCAGCAAAAGCTGGATGTTTTTCTTTTTTGCTCCGGAGGCTGCTGAGAGTGAAAAAAGGTGCTTTTGAGGATAGAGTCTGAAGGAAAGCACAGAGGGCCAAATTGTTTGGGGCATTTGAAGGGGTTCCAGGAGGCAGTGAGGACCAGCATCACTTTTCCCCGCTGGCACCTTTGCTGTGGCAGCAAAAGCTGGACGTATGACTTTTTTGCTCCAAACACCGCCGAAAGTGAAAAAAGATCCTTTTGACGAATGACTCTGCAGGAAAGCAGAGAGGGCCAAATTGTCTGAGGCATTTGAAGGGGTTCCAGGAGGCAGTGAGGACCAGCATCACTTTTCCCCGCTGGCACCTTTGCTGTGGCAGCAAAAGCTGGACGTTTGTCTTTTTTGCTACGGAGGCTGACGAGACTGTGAAAAGGTGCTTTTGAGGATAGAGTCTGCATGAAAGCAGAGAGGGCCAAATTGTCTGGGGCATTTGAAGGGGTTCCAGGAGGCAGTGAGGACCAGCATCACTTTTCCCTGCTGGCACCTTTGCTGTGGCAGCAAAAGCTGGACGTTTGTCTTTTTAGCTCCAAACACCGCCGAAAGTGAAAAAAAGTGCTTTTGAGGATAGATTCTGCATGAAAGCAGAGAGGGCCAAATTGTCTGGGGCATTTGAAGGGGTTCCAGGAGACAGTGAGGACCAGCATCACTTTTCCCCTCTGGCACCTTTGCTGTGGCAGCAAAAGCTGGATGTTTGTCTTTTTTGCTCTGGAGGCTGCTGAGAGTTAGAAAAGGTGCTTTTGAGGATAGAGTCTGCAGGAAAGCAGAGAGGGCCAAATTGTCTGGGGCATTTGAAGGGGTTCCAGGAGGCAGTGAGGACCAGCATCACTTTTCCCCGCTGGCACCTTTGCTGTGGCAGCAAAAGCTGGACGTTTGTCTTTTTTGCTCCGGAGGCTGCTGAGAGTGAGAAAAGTTGCTTTTGACGATAGAGTCCGCAGGAAAGAAGAGAGGGCCAAATTGTCTGAGGCATTTGAAGGGGTTCCAGGAGGAAGTGAGGACCAGCATCACTTTTCCCCGTTGGCACCTTTGCTGTGGCAGCAAAAGCTGGAAGTTTTTCCTTTTGGCTCCAAACATCGCCGAAAGTGAAAAAAAGTGCTTTTGAGGATAGATTCTGCAGGAAAGCAGAGAGGGCCAAATTGTCTGGGGCATTTGAAGGGTTTCCAGGAGGCAGTGAGGACCAGCATCACTTTTCCCCGCTGGCACCTTTGCTGTGGCAGCAAAAGCTGGACGTTTGTCTTTTTTGATCCGGAGGCTGCTGAGAGTGAGAAAAGTTGCTTTTGACGATAGAGTCCGCAGGAAAGAAGAGAGGGCCAAATTGTCTGAGGCATTTGAAGGGGATCCAGGAGGAAGTGAGGACCAGCATCACTTTTCCCCGTTGGCACCTTTGCTGTGGCAGCAAAAGCTGGAAGTTTTTCCTTTTGGCTCCAAAGATCGCCGAAAGTGAAAAAAAGTGCTTTTGAGGATAGATTCTGCAGGAAAGCAGAGAGGGCCAAATTGTCTGGGGCATTTGAAGGGTTTCCAGGAGGCAGTGAGGACCAGCATCACTTTTCCCCGCTGGCACCTTTGCTGTGGCAGCAAAAGCTGGACGTTTGTCTTTTTTGCTCCGGAGGCTGCTGAGAGTGAGAAAAGGTGCTTTTGAGGATAGAGTCTGCAGGAAAGCAGAGAGGGCCAAATTGTCTGGGGCATTTGAAGGGGTTCCAGGAGGCAGTGAGGACCAGCATCACTTTTCCCCGCTGGCACTTTGCTGTGGCAGCAAAAGCTGGACGTATGACTTTTTTGCTCCAAACACCACCGAAAGTGAAAAAAGATCCTTTTGACGAATGACTCTGCAGGAAAGCAGAGAGGGCCCAATTGTCTGGGGCATTTGAAGGGGTTCCAGGAGGCAGTGAGGACCAGCATCACTTTTCCCCTCTGGCACCTTTGCTGTGGCAGCAAAAGCTGGACGTATGACTTTTTAGCTCCAAACATCGCAGAAAGTGAGAAAAGGTGCTTTTGAGGATAGAGTCTGCAAAAAAGCAGAGAGGGCCAAATTGTCTGGGGCATTTGAAGGGTTTCCAGGAGGCAGTGAGGACCAGCATCACTTTTCCCCGCTGGCACCTTTGCTGTGGCAGCAAAAGCTGGACGTTTGTCTTTTTTGCTCCAAACACCGCCGAAAGTGAAAAAAGGTCCTTTTGACGATAGCGTCCGCGGGAAAGCAGAGAGGGCTAAATTGTCTGGGGCATTTGAAGGGGTTCCAGGAGGCAGGGAGGACCAGCATCACTTTTCCCCGCTGGCACCTTTGCTGTGGCAGCAAAAGCTGGACGTTTGTCTTTTTTGCTCCGGAGGCTGCTGAGAGTGAGAAAAGGTGCTTTTGAGGATAGAGTCTGCAGGAAAGCAGAGAGGGCCAAATTGTCTGGGGCATTTGAAGGGGTTCCAGGAGGCAGTGAGGACCAGCATCACTTTTCCCCGCTGGCACTTTGCTGTGGCAGCAAAAGCTGGACGTATGACTTTTTTGCTCCAAACACCACCGAAAGTGAAAAAAGATCCTTTTGACGAATGACTCTGCAGGAAAGCAGAGAGGGCCAAATTGTCTGGGGCATTTGAAGGGGTTCCAGGAGGCAGTGAGGACCAGCATCACTTTTCCCCTCTGGCACCTTTGCTGTGGCAGCAAAAGCTGGACGTATGACTTTTTAGCTCCAAACAGCGCAGAAAGTGAGAAAAGGTGCTTTTGAGGATAGAGTCTGCAAAAAAGCAGAGAGGGCCAAATTGTCTGGGGCATTTGAAGGGTTTCCAGGAGGCAGTGAGGACCAGCATCACTTTTCCCCGCTGGCACCTTTGCTGTGGCAGCAAAAGCTGGACGTTTGTCTTTTTTGCTCCAAACACCGCCGAAAGTGAAAAAAGGTCCTTTTGACGATAGCGTCCGCGGGAAAGCAGAGAGGGCTAAATTGTCTGGGGCATTTGAAGGGGTTCCAGGAGGCAGTGAGGACCAGCATCACTTTTCAACGCTGGCACTTTTGCTCTGGCAGCAAAAGCTGGATGTTTTTCTTTTTTGCTCCGGAGGCTGCTGAGAGTGAAAAAAGGTGCTTTTGAGGATAGAGTCTGCAGGAAAGCAGAGAGGGCCAAATTGTCTGGGGCATTTGAAGGGGTTCCAGGAGGCAGTGAGGACCAGCATCACTTTTCCCCGCTGGCACCTTTGCTGTGGCAGCAAAAGCTGGACGTATGACTTTTTTGCTCCAAACACCGCCGAAAGTGAAAAAAGATCCTTTTGACGAATGACTCTGCAGGAAAGCAGAGAGGGCCAAATTGTCTGGGGCATTTGAAGGGGTTCCAGGAGGCAGGGAGGACCAGCATCACTTTTCCCCGCTGGCACCTTTGCTGTGGCAGCAAAAGCTGGACGTTTGTCTTTTTTGCTACGGAGGCTGACGAGACTGTGAAAAGGTGCTTTTGAGGGTAGAGTCTGCAGGAAAGCAGAGAGGGCCAAATTGTCTGGGGCATTTGAAGGGGTTCCAGGAGGCAGTGAGGACCAGCATCACTTTTCCCTGCTGGCACCTTTGCTGTGGCAGCAAAAGCTGGACGTTTGTCTTTTTAGCTCCAAACACCGCCGAAAGTGAAAAAAAGTGCTTTTGAGGATAGATTCTACAGGAAAGCAGAGAGGGCCAAATTGTCTGGGGCATTTGAAGGGGTTCCAGGAGACAGTGAGGACCAGCATCACTTTTCCCCTCTGGCACCTTTGCTCTGGCAGCAAAAGCTGGATGTTTGTCTTTTTTGCTCTGGAGGCTGCTGAGAGTTAGAAAAGGTGCTTTTGAGGATAGAGTCTGCAGGAAAGCAGAGAGGGCCAAATTGTCTGGGGCATTTGAAGGGGTTCCAGGAGGCAGTGAGGACCAGCATCACTTTTCCCCGCTGGCACCTTTGCTGTGGCAGCAAAAGCTGGACGTTTGTCTTTTTTGCTCCGGAGGCTGCTGAGAGTGAGAAAAGTTGCTTTTGACGATAGAGTCCGCAGGAAAGAAGAGAGGGCCAAATTGTCTGAGGCATTTGAAGGGGTTCCAGGAGGAAGTGAGGACCAGCATCACTTTTCCCCGTTGGCACCTTTGCTGTGGCAGCAAAAGCTGGAAGTTTTTCCTTTTGGCTCCAAACATCGCCGAAAGTGAAAAAAAGTGCTTTTGAGGATAGATTCTGCAGGAAAGCAGAGAGGGCCAAATTGTCTGGGGCATTTGAAGGGGTTCCAGGAGGCAGTGAGGACCAGCATCACTTTTCCCCGCTGGCACTTTGCTGTGGCAGCAAAAGCTGGACGTATGACTTTTTTGCTCCAAACACCGCCGAAAGTGAAAAAAGATCCTTTTGACGAATGACTCTGCAGGAAAGCAGAGAGGGCCAAATTGTCTGGGGCATTTGAAGGGGTTCCAGGAGGCAGTGAGGACCAGCATCACTTTTCCCCGCTGGCACCTTTGCTGTGGCAGCAAAAGCTGGACGTATGACTTCTTAGCTCCAAACAGCGCAGAAAGTGAGAAAAGGTGCTTTTGAGGATAGAGTCTGCAAAAAAGCAGAGAGGGCCAAATTGTCTGGGGCATTTGAAGGGTTTCCAGGAGGCAGTGAGGAGCAGCATCACTTTTCCCCGCTGGCACCTTTGCTGTGGCAGCAAAAGCTGGACGTTTGTCTTTTTTGCTCCAAACACCGCCGAAAGTGAAAAAAGGTCCTTTTGACGATAGCGTCCGCGGGAAAGCAGAGAGGGCTAAATTGTCTGGGGCATTTGAAGGGGTTCCAGGAGGCAGTGAGGACCAGCATCACTTTTCCCCGCTGGCACCTTTGCTGTGGCAGCAAAAGCTGGACGTTTGTCTTTTTTGCTCCGGAGGCTTCTGAGAGTGAGAAAAGGTGCTTTTGAGGATAGAGTCTGCAGGAAAGCAGAGAGGGCCAAATTGTCTGGGGCATTTGAAGGGGTTCCAGGAGGCAGTGAGGACCAGCATCACTTTTCCCCGCTGGCACTTAGCTGTGGCAGCAAAAGCTGGACGTATGACTTTTTTGCTCCAAACACCGCCGAAAGTGAAAAAAGATCCTTTTGACGAATGACTCTGCAGGAAAGCAGAGAGGGCCAAATTGTCTGGGGCATTTGAAGGGGTTCCAGGAGGCAGGGAGGACCAGCATCACTTTTCCCCGCTGGCACCTTTGCTGTGGCAGCAAAAGCTGGACGTTTGTCTTTTTTGCTACGGAGGCTGACGAGACTGTGAAAAGGTGCTTTTGAGGATAGAGTCTGCATGAAAGCAGAGAGGGCCAAATTGTCTGGGGCATTTGAAGGGGTTCCAGGAGGCAGTGAGGACCAGCATCACTTTTCCCTGCTGGCACTTTTGCTGTGGCAGCAAAAGCTGGACGTTTGTCTTTTTTGCTCCAAACACCGCCGAAAGTGAAAAAAAGTATTTTTGAGTATAGATTCTGCAGGAAAGCAGAGAGGGCCAAATTGTCTGCGGCATTTGAAGGGGTTCCAGGAGACAGTGAGGACCAGCATCACTTTTCCCCTCTGGCACCTTTGCTGTGGCAGCAAAAGCTGGATGTTTGTCTTTTTTGCTCTGGAGGCTGCTGAGAGTGAGAAAAGGTGCTTTTGAGGATAGAGTCTGCAGGAAAGCAGAGAGGGCCAAATTGTCTGGGGCATTTGAAGGGGTTCCAGGAGGCAGTGAGGACCAGCATCACTTTTCCCCGCTGGCACCTTTGCTGTGGCAGCAAAAGCTGGACGTTTGTCTTTTTTGCTCCGGAGGCTGCTGAGAGTGAGAAAAGGTGCTTTTGACGATAGAGTCCGCAGGAAAGAAGAGAGGGCCAAATTGTCTGAGGCATTTGAAGGGGTTCCAGGAGGAAGTGAGGACCAGCATCACTTTTCCCCGTTGGCACCTTTGCTGTGGCAGCAAAAGCTGGAAGTTTTTCCTTTTGGCTCCAAACATCGGCGAAAGTGAAAAAAAGTGCTTTTGAGGATAGATTCTGCAGGAAAGCAGAGAGGGCCAAATTGTCTGGGGCATTTGAAGGGGTTCCAGGAGGCAGTGAGGACCAGCATCACTTTTCCCCGCTGGCACCTTTGCTGTGGCAGCAAAAGCTGGACGTTTGTCTTTTTTGATCCGGAGGCTGCTGAGAGTGAGAAAAGTTGCTTTTGACGATAGAGTCCGCAGGAAAGAAGAGAGGGCCAAATTGTCTGAGGCATTTGAAGGGGTTCCAGGAGGAAGTGAGGACCAGCA
>NW_028126944.1:0-69003 GCF_965231255.1 Vanellus vanellus | reverse complement strand
CACCTTTGCTGTGGCAGCAAAGGCTGGACGTTTGTCTTTTTTGCTCCAGAGAGCGCCGAAAGTGAAAAAAGGTGCTTTTGAGGATAGAGTCCTCAGGAAAGCAGAGAGGGCCAAATTGTCTGGGGCATTTGAAGGGGTTCCAGGAGGCAGTGAGGACCAGCATCACTTTTCCCCGCTGGCACCTTTGCTGTGGCAGCAAAGGCTGGACGTTTGTCTTTTTTGCTCCAGAGAGCGCCGAAAGTGAAAAAAGGTGCTTTTGAGGATAGAGTCCTCAGGAAAGCAGAGAGGGCCAAATTGTCTGGGGCATTTGAAGGGGTTCCAGGAGGCAGTGAGGACCAGCATCACTTTTCCCCACTGGCACCTTTGCTGTGGCAGCAAAAGCTGGACGTTTGTCTTTTTTGCTCCAGACAGCGCCGAAATTGAAAAAAGGTGCTTTTGAGGATAGAGTCCTCAGGAAAGCAGAGAGGGCCAAATTGTCTGGGGCATTTGAAGGGGTTCCAGGAGGCAGTGAGGACCAGCATCACTTTTCCCCGTTGGCACTTTTGCTGTGGCAGCAGAAGCTGGACGTTTGTCTTTTTTGCTCCAGAGAGCGCCGAAAGTGAAAAAAGGTGCTTTTGAGGATAGAGTCCTCAGGAAAGCAGAGAAGGCCAAATTGTCTGGGGCATTTGAAGGGGTTCCAGGAGGCAGTGAGAACCAGCATCACTTTTCCCCGCTGGCACTTTTGCTGTGGCAGCAAAAGCTGGACGTTTGCCTTTTTTGCTCCAGAGAGCGCCGAAAGTGAAAAAAGGTGCTTTTGAGAATACAGTCCTCAGGAAAGAAGAGAGGGCCAAATTGTCTGGGGCATTTGAAGGGGTTCCAGGAGGCAGTGAGAACCAGCATCACTTTTCCCCGCTGGCACTTTTGCTGTGGCAGCAAAAGCTGGACGTTTGTCTTTTTTGCTCCAGAGAGCGCCGAAAGTGAAAAAAGGTGCTTTTGCGGATAGAGTCATCAGGAAAGCAGAGAGGGCCAAATTGTCTGGGGCATTTGAAGGGGTTCCAGGAGGCAGTGAGGACCAGCATCACTTTTCCCCACTGGCACCTTTGCTCTGGCAGCAAAAGCTGGAAGTTTGTCTTTTTTGATCCAGACAGCGCCGAAAGTGAAAAAAGGTTCTTTTGAGGATAAAGTCCTCAGGAAAGCAGAGAGGGCCAAATTGTCTGGGGCATTTGAAGGGGTTCCAGGAAGCAGTGAGGACCAGCATCACTTTTCCCCGTTGGCACATTTGCTGTGGCAGCAAAAGCTGGACGTTTGTCTTTTTTGCTCCAGAGAGCGCGGAAAGTGAAAAAAGGTGCTTTTGATAATAGAGTCCTCAGGAAAGCAGAGAGGGCCAAATTGTCTGGGGCATTTGAAGGGGTTCCAGGAGGCAGTGAGAACCACCATCACTTTTCCCCGCTGGCACTTTTACTGTGGCAGCAAAAGCTGGACGTTTGTCTTTTTTGCTCCAGAGAGCGCCGAAAGTGAAAAAAGGTGCTTTTGAGGATAGAGTCCTCAGGAAAGCAGAGAGGGCCAAATTGTCTGGGGCATTTGAAGGGGTTCCAGGAGGCAGTGAGGACCAGCATCACTTTTCCCCGCTGGCACCTTTGCTGTGGCAGCAAAAGCTGGACGTTTGTCTTTTTTGCTCCAGAGAGCGCCGAAAGTGAAAAAAGGTGCTTTTGAGGATAGAGTCCTCAGGAAAGCAGAGAGGGCCAAATTATCTGGGGCATTTGAAGGGGTTCCAGGAGGCAGTGAGGACCAGCATCACTTTTCCCCACTGGCACCTTTGCTCTGGCAGCAGAAGCTGGAAGTTTGTCTTTTTTGATCCAGACAGCGCCGAAAGTGAAAAAAGGTTCTTTTGAGGATAAAGTCCTCAGGAAAGCAGAGAGGGCCAAATTGTCTGGGGCATTTGAAGGGGTTCCAGGAAGCAGTGAGGACCAGCATCACTTTTCCCCCTTGGCACATTTGCTGTGGCAGCAAAAGCTGGACGTTTGTCTTTTTTGCTCCAGAGAGCGCGGAAAGTGAAAAAAGGTGCTTTTGATAATAGAGTCCTCAGGAAAGCAGAGAGGGCCAAATTGTCTGGGGCATTTGAAGGGGTTCCAGGAGGCAGTGAGAACCACCATCACTTTTCCCCGCTGGCACTTTTACTGTGGCAGCAAAAGCTGGACGTTTGTCTTTTTTGCTCCAGAGAGCGCCGAAAGTGAAAAAAGGTGCTTTTGAGGATAGAGTCCTCAGGAAAGCAGAGAGGGCCAAATTGTCTGGGGCATTTGAAGGGGTTCCAGGAGGCAGTGAGGACCAGCATCACTTTTCCCGCTGGCACCTTTGCTGTGGCAGCAAAAGCTGGACGTTTGTCTTTTTTGCTCCAGAGAGCGCCGAAAGTGAAAAAAGGTGCTTTTGAGGATAGAGTCCTCAGGAAAGCAGAGAGGGCCAAATTGTCTGGGGCATTTGAAGGGGTTCCAGGAGGCAGTGAGGACCAGCATCACTTTTCCCCGTTGGCACTTTTGCTGTGGCAGCAAAAGCTGGACGTTTGTCTTTTTTGCTCCAGAGAGCGCCGAAAGTGAAAAAAGGTGCTTTTGAGGATAGAGTCCTCAGGAAAGCAGAGAGGGCCAAATTGTCTGGGGCATTTGAAGGGGTTCCAGGAGGCAGTGAGGACCAGCATCACTTTTCCCCGCTGGCACCTTTGCTGTGGCAGCAAAAGCTGGACGTTTGTCTTTTTTGCTCCAGACAGCGCCGAAACTGAAAAAAGGTGCTTTTGAGGATAAAGTCCTCAGGAAAGCAGAGAGGGCCAAATTGTCTGGGGCATTTGAAGGGGTTCCAGGAGGCAGTGAGGACCAGCATCACTTTTCCCCGCTGGCACCTTTGCTGTGGCAGCAAAAGCTGGACGTTTGTCTTTTTTCCTCCAGAGAGCGCCGAAAGTGAAAAAAGGTGCTTTTGAGAATACAGTCCTCAGGAAAGAAGAGAGGGCCAAATTGTCTGGGGCATTTGAAGGGGTTCCAGGAGGCAGTGAGAACCAGCATCACTTTTCCCCGCTGGCACTTTTGCTGTGGCAGCAAAAGCTGGACGTTTGTCTTTTTTGCTCCAGAGAGCGCCGAAAGTGAAAAAAGGTGCTTTTGCGGATAGAGTCATCAGGAAAGCAGAGAGGGCCAAATTGTCTGGGGCATTTGAAGGGGTTCCAGGAGGCAGTGAGGACCAGCATCACTTTTCCCCACTGGCACCTTTGCTCTGGCAGCAAAAGCTGGAAGTTTGTCTTTTTTGATCCAGACAGCGCCGAAAGTGAAAAAAGGTTCTTTTGAGGATAAAGTCCTCAGGAAAGCAGAGAGGGCCAAATTGTCTGGGGCATTTGAAGGGGTTCCAGGAAGCAGTGAGGACCAGCATCACTTTTCCCCGCTGGCACCTTTGCTGTGGCAGCAAAAGCTGTACGTTTGTCTTTTTTGCTCCAGAGAGCGCCGAAAGTGAAAAAAGGTGCTTTTGACAATAGAGTCCTCAGGAAAGCAGAGAGGGCCAAATTGTCTGGGGCATTTGAAGGGGTTCCAGGAGGCAGTGAGAACCACCATCACTTTTCCCCGCTGGCACTTTTACTGTGGCAGCAAAAGCTGGACGTTTGTCTTTTTTGCTCCAGAGAGCGCCGAAAGTGAAAAAAGGTGCTTTTGAGGATAGAGTCCTCAGGAAAGCAGAGAGGGCCAAATTGTCTGGGGCATTTGAAGGGGTTCCAGGAGGCAGTGAGGACCAGCATCACTTTTCCCCGCTGGCACCTTTGCTGTGGCAGCAAAAGCTGGACGTTTGTCTTTTTTGCTCCAGAGAGCGCCGAAAGTGAAAAAAGGTGCTTTTGAGGATAGAGTCCTCAGGAAAGCAGAGAGGGCCAAATTGTCTGGGGCATTTGAAGGGGTTCCAGGAGGCAGTGAGGACCAGCATCACTTTTCCCCGCTGGCACTTTTGCTGTGGCAGCAAAAGCTGGACGTTTGTCTTTTTTGCTCCAGAGAGCGCCGAAAGTGAAAAAAGGTGCTTTTGAGGATAGAGTCCTCAGGAAAGCAGAGAGGGCCAAATTGTCTGGGGCATTTGAAGGGGTTCCAGGAGGCAGTGAGGACCAGCATCACTTTTCCCCGCTGGCACCTTTGCTGTGGCAGCAAAAGCTGGACGTTTGTCTTTTTTGCTCCAGACAGCGCCGAAACTGAAAAAAGGTGCTTTTGAGGATAAAGTCCTCAGGAAAGCAGAGAGGGCCAAATTGTCTGGGGCATTTGAAGGGGTTCCAGGAGGCAGTGAGGACCAGCATCACTTTTCCCCGCTGGCACCTTTGCTGTGGCAGCAAAAGCTGGACGTTTGTCTTTTTTGCTCCAGAGAGCGCCGAAAGTGAAAAAAGGTGCTTTTGAGGATAGAGTCCTCAGGAAAGCAGAGAGGGCCAAATTGTCTGGGGCATTTGAAGGGGTTCCAGGAGGCAGTGAGGACCAGCATCACTTTTCCTTGCTTGCACTTTTGCTGTGGCAGCAGAAGCTGGACGTTTGTCTTTTTTGCTCCAGAGAGCGCCGAAAGTGAAAAAAGGTGCTTTTGAGGATAGAGTCCTCAGGAAAGCAGAGAAGGCCAAATTGTCTGGGGCATTTGAAGGGGTTCCAGGAGGCAGTGAGGACCAGCATCACTGTTCCCCGCTGGCACTTTTGCTGTGGCAGCAAAAGCTGGACGTTTGTCTTTTTTGCTCCAGAGAGCGCCGAAAGTGAAAAAAGGTGCTTTTGCGGATATAGTCATCAGGAAAGCAGAGAGGGCCAAATTGTCTGGGGCATTTGAAGGGGTTCCAGGAGGCAGTGAGGACCAGCATCACTTTTCCCCGCTGGCACCTTTGCTGTGGCAGCAAAAGCTGGACGTTTGTCTTTTTTGCTCCAGAGAGCGCCGAAAGTGAAAAAAGGTGCTTTTGAGGATAGAGTCCTCAGGAAAGCAGAGAGGGCCAAATTGTCTGGGGCATTTGAAGGGGTTCCAGGAGGCAGTGAGGACCAGCATCACTTTTCCCCGCTGGCACTTTTGCTGTGGCAGCAAAAGCTGGACGTTTGTCTTTTTTGCTCCAGAGAGCGCCGAAAGTGAAAAAAGGTGCTTTTGAGGATAGAGTCCTCAGGAAAGCAGAGAGGGCCAAATTGTCTGGGGCATTTGAAGGGGTTCCAGGAGGCAGTGAGAACCAGCATCACTTTTCCCCACTGGCACCTTTGCTCTGGCAGCAAAAGCTGGAAGTTTGTCTTTTTTGATCCAGACAGCGCCGAAAGTGAAAAAAGGTGCTTTTGAGGATAAAGTCCTCAGGAAAGCAGAGAGGGCCAAATTGTCTGGGGCATTTGAAGGGGTTCCAGGAAGCAGTGAGGACCAGCATCACTTTTCCCCGTTGGCACTTTTGCTGTGGCAGCAAAAGCTGGACGTTTGTCTTTTTTGCTCCAGAGAGCGCCGAAAGTGAAAAAAGGTGCTTTTGAGGATAGAGTCCTCAGGAAAGCAGAGAGGGCCAAATTGTCTGGGGCATTTGAAGGGGTTCCAGGAGGCAGTGAGAACCACCATCACTTTTCCCCGCTGGAACTTTTACTGTGGCAGCAAAAGCTGGACGTTTGTCTTTTTTGCTCCAGAGAGCGCCGAAAGTGAAAAAAGGTGCTTTTGAGGATAGAGTCCTCAGGAAAGCAGAGAAGGCCAAATTGTCTGGGGCATTTGAAGGGGTTCCAGGAGGCAGTGAGGACCAGCATCACTTTTCCCCGCTGGCACCTTTGCTGTGGCAGCAAAAGCTGGACGTTTGTCTTTTTTGCTCCAGACAGCGCCGAAAGTGAAAAAAGGTGCTTTTGAGGATAGAGTCCTCAGGAAAGCAGAGAGGGCCAAATTGTCTGGGGCATTTGAAGGGGTTCCAGGAGGCAGTGAGGACCAGCATCACTTTTCCCCGCTGGCACTTTTGCTGTGGCAGCAAAAGCTGGACGTTTGTCTTTTTTGCTCCAGAGAGCGCCGAAAGTGAAAAAAGGTGCTTTTGCGGATAGAGTCATCAGGAAAGCAGAGAGGGCCAAATTGTCTGGGGCATTTGAAGGGGTTCCAGGAGGCAGTGAGGACCAGCATCACTTTTCCCCGCTGGCACCTTTGCTGTGGCAGCAAAAGCTGGACGTTTGTCTTTTTTGCTCCAGAGAGCGCCGAAATTGAAAAAAGTTGCTTTTGCGGATAGAGTCCTCAGGAAAGCAGAGAGGGCCAAATTGTCTGGGGCATTTGAAGGGGTTCCAGGAGGCAGTGAGGACCAGCATCACTTTTCCCCGTTGGCACTTTTGCTGTGGCAGCAAAAGCTGGACGTTTGTCTTTTTTGCTCCAGAGAGCGCCGAAAGTGAAAAAAGGTGCTTTTGAGGATAGAGTCCTCAGGAAAGCAGAGAGGGCCAAATTGTCTGGGGCATTTGAAGGGGTTCCAGGAGGCAGTGAGGACCAGCATCACTTTTCCCCGCTGGCACCTTTGCTGTGGCAGCAAAAGCTGGACGTTTGTCTTTTTTGCTCCAGACAGCGCCGAAACTGAAAAAAGGTGCTTTTGAGGATAAAGTCCTCAGGAAAGCAGAGAGGGCCAAATTGTCTGGGGCATTTGAAGGGGTTCCAGGAGGCAGTGAGGACCAGCATCACTTTTCCCCGCTGGCACCTTTGCTGTGGCAGCAAAAGCTGGACGTTTGTCTTTTTTCCTCCAGAGAGCGCCGAAAGTGAAAAAAGGTGCTTTTGAGAATACAGTCCTCAGGAAAGCAGAGAGGGCCAAATTGTCTGGGGCATTTGAAGGGGTTCCAGGAGGCAGTGAGAACCAGCATCACTTTTCCCCGCTGGCACTTTTGCTGTGGCAGCAAAAGCTGGACGTTTGTCTTTTTTGCTCCAGAGAGCGCCGAAAGTGAAAAAAGGTGCTTTTGCGGATAGAGTCATCAGGAAAGCAGAGAGGGCCAAATTGTCTGGGGCATTTGAAGGGGTTCCAGGAGGCAGTGAGGACCAGCATCACTTTTCCCCACTGGCACCTTTGCTCTGGCAGCAAAAGCTGGAAGTTTGTCTTTTTTGATCCAGACAGCGCCGAAAGTGAAAAAAGGTTCTTTTGAGGATAAAGTCCTCAGGAAAGCAGAGAGGGCCAAATTGTCTGGGGCATTTGAAGGGGTTCCAGGAAGCAGTGAGGACCAGCATCACTTTTCCCCGCTGGCACCTTTGCTGTGGCAGCAAAAGCTGTACGTTTGTCTTTTTTGCTCCAGAGAGCGCCGAAAGTGAAAAAAGGTGCTTTTGACAATAGAGTCCTCAGGAAAGCAGAGAGGGCCAAATTGTCTGGGGCATTTGAAGGGGTTCCAGGAGGCAGTGAGAACCACCATCACTTTTCCCCGCTGGCACTTTTACTGTGGCAGCAAAAGCTGGACGTTTGTCTTTTTTGCTCCAGAGAGCGCGGAAAGTGAAAAAAGGTGCTTTTGAGGATAGAGTCCTCAGGAAAGCAGAGAGGGCCAAATTGTCTGGGGCATTTGAAGGGGTTCCAGGAGGCAGTGAGGACCAGCATCACTTTTCCCCGCTGGCACCTTTGCTGTGGCAGCAAAAGCTGGACGTTTGTCTTTTTTGCTCCAGAGAGCGCCGAAAGTGAAAAAAGGTGCTTTTGAGGATAGAGTCCTCAGGAAAGCAGAGAGGGCCAAATTGTCTGGGGCATTTGAAGGGGTTCCAGGAGGCAGTGAGGACCAGCATCACTTTTCCCCGCTGGCACTTTTGCTGTGGCAGCAAAAGCTGGACGTTTGTCTTTTTTGCTCCAGAGAGCGCCGAAAGTGAAAAAAGGTGCTTTTGAGGATAGAGTCCTCAGGAAAGCAGAGAGGGCCAAATTGTCTGGGGCATTTGAAGGGGTTCCAGGAGGCAGTGAGGACCAGCATCACTTTTCCCCGCTGGCACCTTTGCTGTGGCAGCAAAAGCTGGACGTTTGTCTTTTTTGCTCCAGACAGCGCCGAAACTGAAAAAAGGTGCTTTTGAGGATAAAGTCCTCAGGAAAGCAGAGAGGGCCAAATTGTCTGGGGCATTTGAAGGGGTTCCAGGAGGCAGTGAGGACCAGCATCACTTTTCCCCGCTGGCACCTTTGCTGTGGCAGCAAAAGCTGGACGTTTGTCTTTTTTGCTCCAGAGAGCGCCGAAAGTGAAAAAAGGTGCTTTTGAGGATAGAGTCCTCAGGAAAGCAGAGAGGGCCAAATTGTCTGGGGCATTTGAAGGGGTTCCAGGAGGCAGTGAGGACCAGCATCACTTTTCCTTGCTTGCACTTTTGCTGTGGCAGCAGAAGCTGGACGTTTGTCTTTTTTGCTCCAGAGAGCGCCGAAAGTGAAAAAAGGTGCTTTTGAGGATAGAGTCCTCAGGAAAGCAGAGAAGGCCAAATTGTCTGGGGCATTTGAAGGGGTTCCAGGAGGCAGTGAGGACCAGCATCACTGTTCCCCGCTGGCACTTTTGCTGTGGCAGCAAAAGCTGGACGTTTGTCTTTTTTGCTCCAGAGAGCGCCGAAAGTGAAAAAAGGTGCTTTTGCGGATATAGTCATCAGGAAAGCAGAGAGGGCCAAATTGTCTGGGGCATTTGAAGGGGTTCCAGGAGGCAGTGAGGACCAGCATCACTTTTCCCCGCTGGCACCTTTGCTGTGGCAGCAAAAGCTGGACGTTTGTCTTTTTTGCTCCAGAGAGCGCCGAAAGTGAAAAAAGGTGCTTTTGAGGATAGAGTCCTCAGGAAAGCAGAGAGGGCCAAATTGTCTGGGGCATTTGAAGGGGTTCCAGGAGGCAGTGAGGACCAGCATCACTTTTCCCCGCTGGCACTTTTGCTGTGGCAGCAAAAGCTGGACGTTTGTCTTTTTTGCTCCAGAGAGCGCCGAAAGTGAAAAAAGGTGCTTTTGAGGATAGAGTCCTCAGGAAAGCAGAGAGGGCCAAATTGTCTGGGGCATTTGAAGGGGTTCCAGGAGGCAGTGAGAACCAGCATCACTTTTCCCCACTGGCACCTTTGCTCTGGCAGCAAAAGCTGGAAGTTTGTCTTTTTTGATCCAGACAGCGCCGAAAGTGAAAAAAGGTGCTTTTGAGGATAAAGTCCTCAGGAAAGCAGAGAGGGCCAAATTGTCTGGGGCATTTGAAGGGGTTCCAGGAGGCAGTGAGGACCAGCATCACTTTTCCCCGTTGGCACTTTTGCTGTGGCAGCAAAAGCTGGACGTTTGTCTTTTTTGCTCCAGAGAGCGCCGAAAGTGAAAAAAGGTGCTTTTGAGGATAGAGTCCTCAGGAAAGCAGAGAGGGCCAAATTGTCTGGGGCATTTGAAGGGGTTCCAGGAGGCAGTGAGAACCACCATCACTTTTCCCCGCTGGAACTTTTACTGTGGCAGCAAAAGCTGGACGTTTGTCTTTTTTGCTCCAGAGAGCGCCGAAAGTGAAAAAAGGTGCTTTTGAGGATAGAGTCCTCAGGAAAGCAGAGAAGGCCAAATTGTCTGGGGCATTTGAAGGGGTTCCAGGAGGCAGTGAGGACCAGCATCACTTTTCCCCGCTGGCACCTTTGCTGTGGCAGCAAAAGCTGGACGTTTGTCTTTTTTGCTCCAGACAGCGCCGAAAGTGAAAAAAGGTGCTTTTGAGGATAGAGTCCTCAGGAAAGCAGAGAGGGCCAAATTGTCTGGGGCATTTGAAGGGGTTCCAGGAGGCAGTGAGGACCAGCATCACTTTTCCCCGCTGGCACTTTTGCTGTGGCAGCAAAAGCTGGACGTTTGTCTTTTTTGCTCCAGAGAGCGCCGAAAGTGAAAAAAGGTGCTTTTGCGGATAGAGTCATCAGGAAAGCAGAGAGGGCCAAATTGTCTGGGGCATTTGAAGGGGTTCCAGGAGGCAGTGAGGACCAGCATCACTTTTCCCCGCTGGCACCTTTGCTGTGGCAGCAAAAGCTGGACGTTTGTCTTTTTTGCTCCAGAGAGCGCCGAAATTGAAAAAAGTTGCTTTTGCGGATAGAGTCCTCAGGAAAGCAGAGAGGGCCAAATTGTCTGGGGCATTTGAAGGGGTTCCAGGAGGCAGTGAGAACCAGCATCACTTTTCCCCGCTGGCACCTTTGCTGTGGCAGCAAAGGCTGGACGTTTGTCTTTTTTGCTCCAGAGAGCGCCGAAAGTGAAAAAAGGTGCTTTTGAGGATAGAGTCCTCAGGAAAGCAGAGAGGGCCAAATTGTCTGGGGCATTTGAAGGGGTTCCAGGAGGCAGTGAGAACCAGCATCACTTTTCCCCACTGGCACCTTTGCTCTGGCAGCAAAAGCTGGAAGTTTGTCTTTTTTGATCCAGACAGCGCCGAAAGTGAAAAAAGGTGCTTTTGAGGATAAAGTCCTCAGGAAAGCAGAGAGGGCCAAATTGTCTGGGGCATTTGAAGGGGTTCCAGGAGGCAGTGAGGACCAGCATCACTTTTCCCCGCTGGCACCTTTGCTGTGGCAGCAAAAGCTGGACGTTTGTCTTTTTTGCTCCAGAGAGCGCCGAAAGTGAAAAAAGGTGCTTTTGAGGATAGAGTCCTCAGGAAAGCAGAGAGGGCCAAATTGTCTGGGGCATTTGAAGGGGTTCCAGGAGGCAGTGAGGACCAGCATCACTTTTCCTTGCTTGCACTTTTGCTGTGGCAGCAGAAGCTGGACGTTTGTCTTTTTTGCTCCAGAGAGCGCCGAAAGTGAAAAAAGGTGCTTTTGAGGATAGAGTCCTCAGGAAAGCAGAGAAGGCCAAATTGTCTGGGGCATTTGAAGGGGTTCCAGGAGGCAGTGAGGACCAGCATCACTGTTCCCCGCTGGCACTTTTGCTGTGGCAGCAAAAGCTGGACGTTTGTCTTTTTTGCTCCAGAGAGCGCCGAAAGTGAAAAAAGGTGCTTTTGCGGATATAGTCATCAGGAAAGCAGAGAGGGCCAAATTGTCTGGGGCATTTGAAGGGGTTCCAGGAGGCAGTGAGGACCAGCATCACTTTTCCCCGCTGGCACCTTTGCTGTGGCAGCAAAAGCTGGACGTTTGTCTTTTTTGCTCCAGAGAGCGCCGAAAGTGAAAAAAGGTGCTTTTGAGGATAGAGTCCTCAGGAAAGCAGAGAGGGCCAAATTGTCTGGGGCATTTGAAGGGGTTCCAGGAGGCAGTGAGGACCAGCATCACTTTTCCCCGCTGGCACTTTTGCTGTGGCAGCAAAAGCTGGACGTTTGTCTTTTTTGCTCCAGAGAGCGCCGAAAGTGAAAAAAGGTGCTTTTGAGGATAGAGTCCTCAGGAAAGCAGAGAGGGCCAAATTGTCTGGGGCATTTGAAGGGGTTCCAGGAGGCAGTGAGAACCAGCATCACTTTTCCCCACTGGCACCTTTGCTCTGGCAGCAAAAGCTGGAAGTTTGTCTTTTTTGATCCAGACAGCGCCGAAAGTGAAAAAAGGTGCTTTTGAGGATAAAGTCCTCAGGAAAGCAGAGAGGGCCAAATTGTCTGGGGCATTTGAAGGGGTTCCAGGAAGCAGTGAGGACCAGCATCACTTTTCCCCGTTGGCACTTTTGCTGTGGCAGCAAAAGCTGGACGTTTGTCTTTTTTGCTCCAGAGAGCGCCGAAAGTGAAAAAAGGTGCTTTTGAGGATAGAGTCCTCAGGAAAGCAGAGAGGGCCAAATTGTCTGGGGCATTTGAAGGGGTTCCAGGAGGCAGTGAGAACCACCATCACTTTTCCCCGCTGGAACTTTTACTGTGGCAGCAAAAGCTGGACGTTTGTCTTTTTTGCTCCAGAGAGCGCCGAAAGTGAAAAAAGGTGCTTTTGAGGATAGAGTCCTCAGGAAAGCAGAGAAGGCCAAATTGTCTGGGGCATTTGAAGGGGTTCCAGGAGGCAGTGAGGACCAGCATCACTTTTCCCCGCTGGCACCTTTGCTGTGGCAGCAAAAGCTGGACGTTTGTCTTTTTTGCTCCAGACAGCGCCGAAAGTGAAAAAAGGTGCTTTTGAGGATAGAGTCCTCAGGAAAGCAGAGAGGGCCAAATTGTCTGGGGCATTTGAAGGGGTTCCAGGAGGCAGTGAGGACCAGCATCACTTTTCCCCGCTGGCACTTTTGCTGTGGCAGCAAAAGCTGGACGTTTGTCTTTTTTGCTCCAGAGAGCGCCGAAAGTGAAAAAAGGTGCTTTTGCGGATAGAGTCATCAGGAAAGCAGAGAGGGCCAAATTGTCTGGGGCATTTGAAGGGGTTCCAGGAGGCAGTGAGGACCAGCATCACTTTTCCCCGCTGGCACCTTTGCTGTGGCAGCAAAAGCTGGACGTTTGTCTTTTTTGCTCCAGAGAGCGCCGAAATTGAAAAAAGTTGCTTTTGCGGATAGAGTCCTCAGGAAAGCAGAGAGGGCCAAATTGTCTGGGGCATTTGAAGGGGTTCCAGGAGGCAGTGAGAACCAGCATCACTTTTCCCCGCTGGCACCTTTGCTGTGGCAGCAAAGGCTGGACGTTTGTCTTTTTTGCTCCAGAGAGCGCCGAAAGTGAAAAAAGGTGCTTTTGAGGATAGAGTCCTCAGGAAAGCAGAGAGGGCCAAATTGTCTGGGGCATTTGAAGGGGTTCCAGGAGGCAGTGAGAACCAGCATCACTTTTCCCCACTGGCACCTTTGCTCTGGCAGCAAAAGCTGGAAGTTTGTCTTTTTTGATCCAGACAGCGCCGAAAGTGAAAAAAGGTGCTTTTGAGGATAAAGTCCTCAGGAAAGCAGAGAGGGCCAAATTGTCTGGGGCATTTGAAGGGGTTCCAGGAAGCAGTGAGGACCAGCATCACTTTTCCCCGTTGGCACTTTTGCTGTGGCAGCAAAAGCTGGACGTTTGTCTTTTTTGCTCCAGAGAGCGCGGAAAGTGAAAAAAGGTGCTTTTGACAATAGAGTCCTCAGGAAAGCAGAGAGGGCCAAATTGTCTGGGGCATTTGAAGGGGTTCCAGGAGGCAGTGAGAACCACCATCACTTTTCCCCGCTGGCACTTTTACTGTGGCAGCAAAAGCTGGACGTTTGTCTTTTTTGCTCCAGAGAGCGCCGAAAGTGAAAAAAGGTGCTTTTGAGGATAGAGTCCTCAGGAAAGCAGAGAAGGCCAAATTGTCTGGGGCATTTGAAGGGGTTCCAGGAGGCAGTGAGGACCAGCATCACTTTTCCCCGCTGGCACCTTTGCTGTGGCAGCAAAAGCTGGACGTTTGTCTTTTTTGCTCCAGACAGCGCCGAAAGTGAAAAAAGGTGCTTTTGAGGATAGAGTCCTCAGGAAAGCAGAGAGGGCCAAATTGTCTGGGGCATTTGAAGGGGTTCCAGGAGGCAGTGAGGACCAGCATCACTTTTCCCCGCTGGCACTTTTGCTGTGGCAGCAAAAGCTGGACGTTTGTCTTTTTTGCTCCAGAGAGCGCCGAAAGTGAAAAAAGGTGCTTTTGAGGATAGAGTCCTCAGGAAAGCAGAGAGGGCCAAATTGTCTGGGGCATTTGAAGGGGTTCCAGGAGGCAGTGAGGACCAGCATCACTTTTCCCCGCTGGCACCTTTGCTGTGGCAGCAAAAGCTGGACGTTTGTCTTTTTTGCTCCAGAGAGCGCCGAAAGTGAAAAAAGGTGCTTTTGAGGATAAAGTCCTCAGGAAAGCAGAGAGGGCCAAATTGTCTGGGGCATTTGAAGGGGTTCCAGGAGGCAGTGAGGACCAGCATCACTTTTCCCCGTTGGCACTTTTGCTGTGGCAGCAAAAGCTGGACGTTTGTCTTTTTTGCTCGAGAGAGCGCCGAAAGTGAAAAAAGGTGCTTTTGAGGATAGAGTCCTCAGGAAAGCAGAGAGGGCCAAATTGTCTGGGGCATTTGAAGGGGTTCCAGGAGACAGTGAGGACCAGCATCACTTTTCCCCGCTGGCACCTTTGCTGTGGCAGCAAAAGCTGGACGTTTGTCTTTTTGCTCCAGACAGCGCCGAAAGTGAAAAAAGGTGCTTTTGAGGATAAAGTCCTCAGGAAAGCAGAGAGGGCCAAATTGTCTGGGGCATTTGAAGGGGTTCCAGGAGGCAGTGAGAACCAGCATCACTTTTCCTTGCTGGCACCTTTGCTGTGGCAGCAGAAGCTGGACGTTTGTCTTTTTTGCTCCAGAGAGCGCCGAAAGTGAAAAAAGGTGCTTTTGAGGATAGAGTCCTCAGGAAAGCAGAGAGGGCCAAATTGTCTGGGGCATTTGAAGGGGTTCCAGGAGGCAGTGAGGACCAGCATCACTTTTCCCCGCTGGCACTTTTGCTGTGGCAGCAAAAGCTGGACGTTTGTCTTTTTTGCTCCAGAGAGCGCCGAAAGTGAAAAAAGGTGCTTTTGAGGATAGAGTCCTCAGGAAAGCAGAGAGGGCCAAATTGTCTGGGGCATTTGAAGGGGTTCCAGGAGGCAGTGAGGACCAGCATCACTTTTCCCCGCTGGCACTTTTGCTGTGGCAGCAAAAGCTGGACGTTTGTCTTTTTTGCTCCAGACAGCGCCGAAAGTGAAAAAAGGTGCTTTTGAGGATAAAGTCCTCAGGAAAGCAGAGAGGGCCAAATTGTCTGGGGCATTTGAAGGGGTTCCAGGAGGCAGTGAGGACCAGCATCACTTTTCCCCGTTGGCACTTTTGCTGTGGCAGCAAAAGCTGGACGTTTGTCTTTTTTGCTCCAGAGAGCGCCGAAAGTGAAAAAAGGTGCTTTTGAGGATAGAGTCCTCAGGAAAGCAGAGAGGGCCAAATTGTCTGGGGCATTTGAAGGGGTTCCAGGAGGCAGTGAGGACCAGCATCACTTTTCCCCGCTGGCACCTTTGCTGTGGCAGCAAAAGCTGGACGTTTGTCTTTTTTGCTCCAGACAGCGCCGAAAGTGAAAAAAGGTGCTTTTGAGGATAAAGTCCTCAGGAAAGCAGAGAGGGCCAAATTGTCTGGGGCATTTGAAGGGGTTCCAGGAGGCAGTGAGAACCAGCATCACTTTTCCTTGCTGGCACCTTTGCTGTGGCAGCAGAAGCTGGACGTTTGTCTTTTTTGCTCCAGAGAGCGCCGAAAGTGAAAAAAGGTGCTTTTGAGGATAGAGTCCTCAGGAAAGCAGAGAGGGCCAAATTGTCTGGGGCATTTGAAGGGGTTCCAGGAGGCAGTGAGGACCAGCATCACTTTTCCCCGCTGGCACTTTTGCTGTGGCAGCAAAAGCTGGACGTTTGTCTTTTTTGCTCCAGAGAGCGCCGAAAGTGAAAAAAGGTGCTTTTGAGGATAGAGTCCTAAGGAAAGCAGAGAGGGCCAAATTGTCTGGGGCATTTGAAGGGGTTCCAGGAGGCAGTGAGAACCAGCATCACTTTTCCCCGCTGGCACTTTTGCTGTGGCAGTAAAAGCTGGACGTTTGTCTTTTTTGCTCCAGAGAGCGCCGAAAGTGAAAAAAGGTGCTTTTGAGGATAGAGTCCTCAGGAAAGCAGAGAGGGCCAAATTGTCTGGGGCATTTGAAGGGGTTCCAGGAGGCAGTGAGAACCACCATCACTTTTCCCCGCTGGCACTTTTACTGTGGCAGCAAAAGCTGGACGTTTGTCTTTTTTGCTCCAGAGAGCGCCGAAAGTGAAAAAAGGTGCTTTTGAGGATAGAGTCCTCAGGAAAGCAGAGAGGGCCAAATTGTCTGGGGCATTTGAAGGGGTTCCAGGAGGCAGTGAGGACCAGCATCACTTTTCCCCGTTGGCACTTTTGCTGTGGCAGCAAAAGCTGGACGTTTGTCTTTTTTGCTCCAGAGAGCGCCGAAAGTGAAAAAAGGTGCTTTTGAGGATAGAGTCCTCAGGAAAGCAGAGAGGGCCAAATTGTCTGGGGCATTTGAAGGGGTTCCAGGAGGCAGTGAGAACCAGCATCACTTTTCCCCACTGGCACCTTTGCTCTGGCAGCAAAAGCTGGAAGTTTGTCTTTTTTGATCCAGACAGCGCCGAAAGTGAAAAAAGGTGCTTTTGAGGATAAAGTCCTCAGGAAAGCAGAGAGGGCCAAATTGTCTGGGGCATTTGAAGGGGTTCCAGGAAGCAGTGAGGACCAGCATCACTTTTCCCCGTTGGCACTTTTGCTGTGGCAGCAAAAGCTGGACGTTTGTCTTTTTTGCTCCAGAGAGCGCGGAAAGTGAAAAAAGGTGCTTTTGACAATAGAGTCCTCAGGAAAGCAGAGAGGGCCAAATTGTCTGGGGCATTTGAAGGGGTTCCAGGAGGCAGTGAGAACCACCATCACTTTTCCCCGCTGGCACTTTTACTGTGGCAGCAAAAGCTGGACGTTTGTCTTTTTTGCTCCAGAGAGCGCCGAAAGTGAAAAAAGGTGCTTTTGAGGATAGAGTCCTCAGGAAAGCAGAGAAGGCCAAATTGTCTGGGGCATTTGAAGGGGTTCCAGGAGGCAGTGAGGACCAGCATCACTTTTCCCCGCTGGCACCTTTGCTGTGGCAGCAAAAGCTGGACGTTTGTCTTTTTTGCTCCAGACAGCGCCGAAAGTGAAAAAAGGTGCTTTTGAGGATAGAGTCCTCAGGAAAGCAGAGAGGGCCAAATTGTCTGGGGCATTTGAAGGGGTTCCAGGAGGCAGTGAGGACCAGCATCACTTTTCCCCGCTGGCACTTTTGCTGTGGCAGCAAAAGCTGGACGTTTGTCTTTTTTGCTCCAGAGAGCGCCGAAAGTGAAAAAAGGTGCTTTTGAGGATAGAGTCCTCAGGAAAGCAGAGAGGGCCAAATTGTCTGGGGCATTTGAAGGGGTTCCAGGAGGCAGTGAGGACCAGCATCACTTTTCCCCGCTGGCACCTTTGCTGTGGCAGCAAAAGCTGGACGTTTGTCTTTTTTGCTCCAGAGAGCGCCGAAAGTGAAAAAAGGTGCTTTTGAGGATAAAGTCCTCAGGAAAGCAGAGAGGGCCAAATTGTCTGGGGCATTTGAAGGGGTTCCAGGAGGCAGTGAGGACCAGCATCACTTTTCCCCGTTGGCACTTTTGCTGTGGCAGCAAAAGCTGGACGTTTGTCTTTTTTGCTCCAGAGAGCGCCGAAAGTGAAAAAAGGTGCTTTTGAGGATAGAGTCCTCAGGAAAGCAGAGAGGGCCAAATTGTCTGGGGCATTTGAAGGGGTTCCAGGAGACAGTGAGGACCAGCATCACTTTTCCCCGCTGGCACCTTTGCTGTGGCAGCAAAAGCTGGACGTTTGTCTTTTTGCTCCAGACAGCGCCGAAAGTGAAAAAAGGTGCTTTTGAGGATAAAGTCCTCAGGAAAGCAGAGAGGGCCAAATTGTCTGGGGCATTTGAAGGGGTTCCAGGAGGCAGTGAGAACCAGCATCACTTTTCCTTGCTGGCACCTTTGCTGTGGCAGCAGAAGCTGGACGTTTGTCTTTTTTGCTCCAGAGAGCGCCGAAAGTGAAAAAAGGTGCTTTTGAGGATAGAGTCCTCAGGAAAGCAGAGAGGGCCAAATTGTCTGGGGCATTTGAAGGGGTTCCAGGAGGCAGTGAGGACCAGCATCACTTTTCCCCGCTGGCACTTTTGCTGTGGCAGCAAAAGCTGGACGTTTGTCTTTTTTGCTCCAGAGAGCGCCGAAAGTGAAAAAAGGTGCTTTTGAGGATAGAGTCCTCAGGAAAGCAGAGAGGGCCAAATTGTCTGGGGCATTTGAAGGGGTTCCAGGAGGCAGTGAGGACCAGCATCACTTTTCCCCGTTGGCACTTTTGCTGTGGCAGCAAAAGCTGGACGTTTGTCTTTTTTGCTCCAGACAGCGCCGAAAGTGAAAAAAGGTGCTTTGAGGATAAAGTCCTCAGGAAAGCAGAGAGGGCCAAATTGTCTGGGGCATTTGAAGGGGTTCCAGGAGGCAGTGAGAACCAGCATCACTTTTCCTTGCTGGCACCTTTGCTGTGGCAGCAGAAGCTGGACGTTTGTCTTTTTTGCTCCAGAGAGCGCCGAAAGTGAAAAAAGGTGCTTTTGAGGATAGAGTCCTCAGGAAAGCAGAGAGGGCCAAATTGTCTGGGGCATTTGAAGGGGTTCCAGGAGACAGTGAGGACCAGCATCACTTTTCCCCGCTGGCACCTTTGCTGTGGCAGCAAAAGCTGGACGTTTGTCTTTTTGCTCCAGACAGCGCCGAAAGTGAAAAAGGTGCTTTTGAGGATAAAGTCCTCAGGAAAGCAGAGAGGGCCAAATTGTCTGGGGCATTTGAAGGGGTTCCAGGAGGCAGTGAGAACCAGCATCACTTTTCCTTGCTGGCACCTTTGCTGTGGCAGCAGAAGCTGGACGTTTGTCTTTTTTGCTCCAGAGAGCGCCGAAAGTGAAAAAAGGTGCTTTTGAGGATAGAGTCCTCAGGAAAGCAGAGAGGGCCAAATTGTCTGGGGCATTTGAAGGGGTTCCAGGAGGCAGTGAGGACCAGCATCACTTTTCCCCGCTGGCACTTTTGCTGTGGCAGCAAAAGCTGGACGTTTGTCTTTTTTGCTCCAGAGAGCGCCGAAAGTGAAAAAGGTGCTTTTGAGGATAGAGTCCTCAGGAAAGCAGAGAGGGCCAAATTGTCTGGGGCATTTGAAGGGGTTCCAGGAGGCAGTGAGGACCAGCATCACTTTTCCCCGCTGGCACCTTTGCTGTGGCAGCAAAAGCTGGACGTTTGTCTTTTTTGCTCCAGAGAGCGCCGAAAGTGAAAAAAGGTGCTTTTGAGGATAAAGTCCTCAGGAAAGCAGAGAGGGCCAAATTGTCTGGGGCATTTGAAGGGGTTCCAGGAGGCAGTGAGGACCAGCATCACTTTTCCCCGTTGGCACTTTTGCTGTGGCAGCAAAAGCTGGACGTTTGTCTTTTTTGCTCCAGAGAGCGCCGAAAGTGAAAAAAGGTGCTTTTGAGGATAGAGTCCTCAGGAAAGCAGAGAGGGCCAAATTGTCTGGGGCATTTGAAGGGGTTCCAGGAGACAGTGAGGACCAGCATCACTTTTCCCCGCTGGCACCTTTGCTGTGGCAGCAAAAGCTGGACGTTTGTCTTTTTGCTCCAGACAGCGCCGAAAGTGAAAAAAGGTGCTTTTGAGGATAAAGTCCTCAGGAAAGCAGAGAGGGCCAAATTGTCTGGGGCATTTGAAGGGGTTCCAGGAGGCAGTGAGAACCAGCATCCACTTTTCCTTGCTGGCACCTTTGCTGTGGCAGCAGAAGCTGGACGTTTGTCTTTTTTGCTCCAGAGAGCGCCGAAAGTGAAAAAAGGTGCTTTTGAGGATAGAGTCCTCAGGAAAGCAGAGAGGGCCAAATTGTCTGGGGCATTTGAAGGGGTTCCAGGAGGCAGTGAGGATCAGCATCACTTTTCCCCGCTGGCACTTTTGCTGTGGCAGCAAAAGCTGGACGTTTGTCTTTTTTGCTCCAGAGAGCGCCGAAAGTGAAAAAAGGTGCTTTTGAGGATAGAGTCCTCAGGAAAGCAGAGAGGGCCAAATTGTCTGGGGCATTTGAAGGGGTTCCAGGAGGCAGTGAGGACCAGCATCACTTTTCCCCGCTGGCACTTTTGCTGTGGCAGCAAAAGCTGGACGTTTGTCTTTTTTGCTCCAGACAGCGCCGAAAGTGAAAAAAGGTGCTTTTGAGGATAAAGTCCTCAGGAAAGCAGAGAGGGCCAAATTGTCTGGGGCATTTGAAGGGGTTCCAGGAGGCAGTGAGGACCAGCATCACTTTTCCCCGTTGGCACTTTTGCTGTGGCAGCAAAAGCTGGACGTTTGTCTTTTTTGCTCCAGACAGCGCCGAAAGTGAAAAAAGGTGCTTTTGAGGATAAAGTCCTCAGGAAAGCAGAGAGGGCCAAATTGTCTGGGGCATTTGAAGGGGTTCCAGGAGGCAGTGAGAACCAGCATCACTTTTCCTTGCTGGCACCTTTGCTGTGGCAGCAGAAGCTGGACGTTTGTCTTTTTTGCTCCAGAGAGCGCCGAAAGTGAAAAAAGGTGCTTTTGAGGATAGAGTCCTCAGGAAAGCAGAGAGGGCCAAATTGTCTGGGGCATTTGAAGGGGTTCCAGGAGACAGTGAGGACCAGCATCACTTTTCCCCGCTGGCACCTTTGCTGTGGCAGCAAAAGCTGGACGTTTGTCTTTTTGCTCCAGACAGCGCCGAAAGTGAAAAAAGGTGCTTTTGAGGATAAAGTCCTCAGGAAAGCAGAGAGGGCCAAATTGTCTGGGGCATTTGAAGGGGTTCCAGGAGGCAGTGAGAACCAGCATCACTTTTCCTTGCTGGCACCTTTGCTGTGGCAGCAGAAGCTGGACGTTTGTCTTTTTTGCTCCAGAGAGCGCCGAAAGTGAAAAAAGGTGCTTTTGAGGATAGAGTCCTCAGGAAAGCAGAGAGGGCCAAATTGTCTGGGGCATTTGAAGGGGTTCCAGGAGGCAGTGAGGACCAGCATCACTTTTCCCCGCTGGCACTTTTGCTGTGGCAGCAAAAGCTGGACGTTTGTCTTTTTTGCTCCAGAGAGCGCCGAAAGTGAAAAAAGGTGCTTTTGAGGATAGAGTCCTAAGAAAGCAGAGAGGGCCAAATTGTCTGGGGGCATTTGAAGGGGTTCCAGGAGGCAGTGAGAACCAGCATCACTTTTCCCCGCTGGCACTTTTGCTCTGGCAGTAAAAGCTGGACGTTTGTCTTTTTTGCTCCAGAGAGCGCCGAAAGTGAAAAAAGGTGCTTTTGAGGATAGAGTCCTCAGGAAAGCAGAGAGGGCCAAATTGTCTGGGGCATTTGAAGGGGTTCCAGGAGGCAGTGAGAACCACCATCACTTTTCCCCGCTGGCACTTTTTACTGTGGCAGCAAAAGCTGGACGTTTGTCTTTTTTGCTCCAGAGAGCGCCGAAAGTGAAAAAAGGTGCTTTTGAGGATAGAGTCCTCAGGAAAGCAGAGAAGGCCAAATTGTCTGGGGCATTTGAAGGGGTTCCAGGAGGCAGTGAGGACCAGCATCACTTTTCCCCGCTGGCACTTTTGCTGTGGCAGCAAAAGCTGGACGTTTGTCTTTTTTGCTCCAGACAGCGCCGAAAGTGAAAAAAGGTGCTTTTGAGGATAGAGTCCTCAGGAAAGCAGAGAGGGCCAAATTGTCTGGGGCATTTGAAGGGGTTCCAGGAGGCAGTGAGGACCAGCATCACTTTTCCCCGCTGGCACTTTTGCTGTGGCAGCAAAAGCTGGACGTTTGTCTTTTTTGCTCCAGAGAGCGCCGAAAGTGAAAAAAGGTGCTTTTGAGGATAGAGTCCTCAGGAAAGCAGAGAGGGCCAAATTGTCTGGGGCATTTGAAGGGGTTCCAGGAGGCAGTGAGGACCAGCATCACTTTTCCCCGCTGGCACCTTTGCTGTGGCAGCAAAAGCTGGACGTTTGTCTTTTTTGCTCCAGAGAGCGCCGAAAGTGAAAAAAGGTGCTTTTGAGGATAAAGTCCTCAGGAAAGCAGAGAGGGCCAAATTGTCTGGGGCATTTGAAGGGGTTCCAGGAGGCAGTGAGGACCAGCATCACTTTTCCCCGTTGGCACTTTTGCTGTGGCAGCAAAAGCTGGACGTTTGTCTTTTTTGCTCCAGAGAGCGCCGAAAGTGAAAAAAGGTGCTTTTGAGGATAGAGTCCTCAGGAAAGCAGAGAGGGCCAAATTGTCTGGGGCATTTGAAGGGGTTCCAGGAGACAGTGAGGACCAGCATCACTTTTCCCCGCTGGCACCTTTGCTGTGGCAGCAAAAGCTGGACGTTTGTCTTTTTGCTCCAGACAGCGCCGAAAGTGAAAAAAGGTGCTTTTGAGGATAAAGTCCTCAGGAAAGCAGAGAGGGCCAAATTGTCTGGGGCATTTGAAGGGGTTCCAGGAGGCAGTGAGAACCAGCATCACTTTTCCTTGCTGGCACCTTTGCTGTGGCAGCAGAAGCTGGACGTTTGTCTTTTTTGCTCCAGAGAGCGCCGAAAGTGAAAAAAGGTGCTTTTGAGGATAGAGTCCTCAGGAAAGCAGAGAGGGCCAAATTGTCTGGGGCATTTGAAGGGGTTCCAGGAGGCAGTGAGGACCAGCATCACTTTTCCCCGCTGGCACTTTTTGCTGTGGCAGCAAAAGCTGGACGTTTGTCTTTTTTGCTCCAGAGAGCGCCGAAAGTGAAAAAAGGTGCTTTTGAGGATAAAGTCCTCAGGAAAGCAGAGAGGGCCAAATTGTCTGGGGCATTTGAAGGGGTTCCAGGAGGCAGTGAGGACCAGCATCACTTTTCCCCGTTGGCACTTTTGCTGTGGCAGCAAAAGCTGGACGTTTGTCTTTTTTGCTCCAGAGAGCGCCGAAAGTGAAAAAAGGTGCTTTTGAGGATAGAGTCCTCAGGAAAGCAGAGAGGGCCAAATTGTCTGGGGCATTTGAAGGGGTTCCAGGAGGCAGTGAGGACCAGCATCACTTTTCCCCGCTGGCACCTTTGCTGTGGCAGCAAAAGCTGGACGTTTGTCTTTTTTGCTCCAGACAGCGCCGAAAGTGAAAAAAGGTGCTTTTGAGGATAAAGTCCTCAGGAAAGCAGAGAGGGCCAAATTGTCTGGGGCATTTGAAGGGGTTCCAGGAGGCAGTGAGAACCAGCATCACTTTTCCTTGCTGGCACCTTTGCTGTGGCAGCAGAAGCTGGACGTTTGTCTTTTTTGCTCCAGAGAGCGCCGAAAGTGAAAAAAGGTGCTTTTGAGGATAGAGTCCTCAGGAAAGCAGAGAGGGCCAAATTGTCTGGGGCATTTGAAGGGGTTCCAGGAGGCAGTGAGGACCAGCATCACTTTTCCCCGCTGGCACTTTTGCTGTGGCAGCAAAAGCTGGACGTTTGTCTTTTTTGCTCCAGAGAGCGCCGAAAGTGAAAAAAGGTGCTTTTGAGGATAGAGTCCTCAGGAAAGCAGAGAGGGCCAAATTGTCTGGGGCATTTGAAGGGGTTCCAGGAGGCAGTGAGGACCAGCATCACTTTTCCCCGCTGGCACCTTTGCTGTGGCAGCAAAAGCTGGACGTTTGTCTTTTTTGCTCCAGAGAGCGCCGAAAGTGAAAAAAGGTGCTTTTGAGGATAAAGTCCTCAGGAAAGCAGAGAGGGCCAAATTGTCTGGGGCATTTGAAGGGGTTCCAGGAGGCAGTGAGGACCAGCATCACTTTTCCCCGTTGGCACTTTTGCTGTGGCAGCAAAAGCTGGACGTTTGTCTTTTTTGCTCCAGAGAGCGCCGAAAGTGAAAAAAGGTGCTTTGAGGATAGAGTCCTCAGGAAAGCAGAGAGGGCCAAATTGTCTGGGGCATTTGAAGGGGTTCCAGGAGACAGTGAGGACCAGCATCACTTTTCCCCGCTGGCACCTTTGCTGTGGCAGCAAAAGCTGGACGTTTGTCTTTTTGCTCCAGACAGCGCCGAAAGTGAAAAAAGGTGCTTTTGAGGATAAAGTCCTCAGGAAAGCAGAGAGGGCCAAATTGTCTGGGGCATTTGAAGGGGTTCCAGGAGGCAGTGAGAACCAGCATCACTTTTCCTTGCTGGCACCTTTGCTGTGGCAGCAGAAGCTGGACGTTTGTCTTTTTTGCTCCAGAGAGCGCCGAAAGTGAAAAAGGTGCTTTTGAGGATAGAGTCCTCAGGAAAGCAGAGAGGGCCAAATTGTCTGGGGCATTTGAAGGGGTTCCAGGAGGCAGTGAGGATCAGCATCACTTTTCCCCGCTGGCACTTTTGCTGTGGCAGCAAAAGCTGGACGTTTGTCTTTTTTGCTCCAGAGAGCGCCGAAAGTGAAAAAAGGTGCTTTTGAGGATAGAGTCCTCAGGAAAGCAGAGAGGGCCAAATTGTCTGGGGCATTTGAAGGGGTTCCAGGAGGCAGTGAGGACCAGCATCACTTTTCCCCGCTGGCACTTTTGCTGTGGCAGCAAAAGCTGGACGTTTGTCTTTTTTGCTCCAGACAGCGCCGAAAGTGAAAAAAGGTGCTTTTGAGGATAAAGTCCTCAGGAAAGCAGAGAGGGCCAAATTGTCTGGGGCATTTGAAGGGGTTCCAGGAGGCAGTGAGGACCAGCATCACTTTTCCCCGTTGGCACTTTTGCTGTGGCAGCAAAAGCTGGACGTTTGTCTTTTTTGCTCCAGACAGCGCCGAAAGTGAAAAAAGGTGCTTTTGAGGATAAAGTCCTCAGGAAAGCAGAGAGGGCCAAATTGTCTGGGGCATTTGAAGGGGTTCCAGGAGGCAGTGAGAACCAGCATCACTTTTCCTTGCTGGCACCTTTGCTGTGGCAGCAGAAGCTGGACGTTTGTCTTTTTTGCTCCAGAGAGCGCCGAAAGTGAAAAAAGGTGCTTTTGAGGATAGAGTCCTCAGGAAAGCAGAGAGGGCCAAATTGTCTGGGGCATTTGAAGGGGTTCCAGGAGACAGTGAGGACCAGCATCACTTTTCCCCGCTGGCACCTTTGCTGTGGCAGCAAAAGCTGGACGTTTGTCTTTTTGCTCCAGACAGCGCCGAAAGTGAAAAAAGGTGCTTTTGAGGATAAAGTCCTCAGGAAAGCAGAGAGGGCCAAATTGTCTGGGGCATTTGAAGGGGTTCCAGGAGGCAGTGAGAACCAGCATCACTTTTCCTTGCTGGCACCTTTGCTGTGGCAGCAGAAGCTGGACGTTTGTCTTTTTTGCTCCAGAGAGCGCCGAAAGTGAAAAAAAGGTGCTTTTGAGGATAGAGTCCTCAGGAAAGCAGAGAGGGCCAAATTGTCTGGGGCATTTGAAGGGGTTCCAGGAGGCAGTGAGGACCAGCATCACTTTTCCCCGCTGGCACTTTTGCTGTGGCAGCAAAAGCTGGACGTTTGTCTTTTTTGCTCCAGAGAGCGCCGAAAGTGAAAAAAGGTGCTTTTGAGGATAGAGTCCTAAGGAAAGCAGAGAGGGCCAAATTGTCTGGGGCATTTGAAGGGGTTCCAGGAGGCAGTGAGAACCAGCATCACTTTTCCCCGCTGGCACTTTTGCTCTGGCAGTAAAAGCTGGACGTTTGTCTTTTTTGCTCCAGAGAGCGCCGAAAGTGAAAAAAGGTGCTTTTGAGGATAGAGTCCTCAGGAAAGCAGAGAGGGCCAAATTGTCTGGGGCATTTGAAGGGGTTCCAGGAGGCAGTGAGAACCACCATCACTTTTCCCCGCTGGCACTTTTACTGTGGCAGCAAAAGCTGGACGTTTGTCTTTTTTGCTCCAGACAGCGCCGAAAGTGAAAAAAGGTGCTTTTGAGGATAGAGTCCTCAGGAAAGCAGAGAAGGCCAAATTGTCTGGGGCATTTGAAGGGGTTCCAGGAGGCAGTGAGGACCAGCATCACTTTTCCCCGCTGGCACTTTTGCTGTGGCAGCAAAAGCTGGACGTTTGTCTTTTTTGCTCCAGACAGCGCCGAAAGTGAAAAAAGGTGCTTTTGAGGATAGAGTCCTCAGGAAAGCAGAGAGGGCCAAATTGTCTGGGGCATTTGAAGGGGTTCCAGGAGGCAGTGAGGACCAGCATCACTTTTCCCCGCTGGCACTTTTGCTGTGGCAGCAAAAGCTGGACGTTTGTCTTTTTTGCTCCAGACAGCGCCGAAAGTGAAAAAAGGTGCTTTTGAGGATAGAGTCCTCAGGAAAGCAGAGAGGGCCAAATTGTCTGGGGCATTTGAAGGGGTTCCAGGAGGCAGTGAGGACCAGCATCACTTTTCCCCGCTGGCACCTTTGCTGTGGCAGCAAAAGCTGGACGTTTGTCTTTTTTGCTCCAGAGAGCGCCGAAAGTGAAAAAAGGTGCTTTTGAGGATAAAGTCCTCAGGAAAGCAGAGAGGGCCAAATTGTCTGGGGCATTTGAAGGGGTTCCAGGAGGCAGTGAGGACCAGCATCACTTTTCCCCGTTGGCACTTTTGCTGTGGCAGCAAAAGCTGGACGTTTGTCTTTTTTGCTCCAGAGAGCGCCGAAAGTGAAAAAAGGTGCTTTTGAGGATAGAGTCCTCAGGAAAGCAGAGAGGGCCAAATTGTCTGGGGCATTTGAAGGGGTTCCAGGAGACAGTGAGGACCAGCATCACTTTTCCCCGCTGGCACCTTTGCTGTGGCAGCAAAAGCTGGACGTTTGTCTTTTTGCTCCAGACAGCGCCGAAAGTGAAAAAAGGTGCTTTTGAGGATAAAGTCCTCAGGAAAGCAGAGAGGGCCAAATTGTCTGGGGCATTTGAAGGGGTTCCAGGAGGCAGTGAGAACCAGCATCACTTTTCCTTGCTGGCACCTTTGCTGTGGCAGCAGAAGCTGGACGTTTGTCTTTTTTGCTCCAGAGAGCGCCGAAAGTGAAAAAAGGTGCTTTTGAGGATAGAGTCCTCAGGAAAGCAGAGAGGGCCAAATTGTCTGGGGCATTTGAAGGGGTTCCAGGAGGCAGTGAGGACCAGCATCACTTTTCCCCGCTGGCACTTTTGCTGTGGCAGCAAAAGCTGGACGTTTGTCTTTTTTGCTCCAGAGAGCGCCGAAAGTGAAAAAAGGTGCTTTTGAGGATAAAGTCCTCAGGAAAGCAGAGAGGGCCAAATTGTCTGGGGCATTTGAAGGGGTTCCAGGAGGCAGTGAGGACCAGCATCACTTTTCCCCGTTGGCACTTTTGCTGTGGCAGCAAAAGCTGGACGTTTGTCTTTTTTGCTCCAGAGAGCGCCGAAAGTGAAAAAAGGTGCTTTTGAGGATAGAGTCCTCAGGAAAGCAGAGAGGGCCAAATTGTCTGGGGCATTTGAAGGGGTTCCAGGAGGCAGTGAGAACCAGCATCACTTTTCCCCGCTGGCACCTTTGCTGTGGCAGCAAAAGCTGGACGTTTGTCTTTTTTGCTCCAGACAGCGCCGAAAGTGAAAAAAGGTGCTTTTGAGGATAAAGTCCTCAGGAAAGCAGAGAGGGCCAAATTGTCTGGGGCATTTGAAGGGGTTCCAGGAGGCAGTGAGAACCAGCATCACTTTTCCTTGCTGGCACCTTTGCTGTGGCAGCAGAAGCTGGACGTTTGTCTTTTTTGCTCCAGAGAGCGCCGAAAGTGAAAAAAGGTGCTTTTGAGGATAGAGTCCTCAGGAAAGCAGAGAGGGCCAAATTGTCTGGGGCATTTGAAGGGGTTCCAGGAGGCAGTGAGGACCAGCATCACTTTTCCCCGCTGGCACTTTTGCTGTGGCAGCAAAAGCTGGACGTTTGTCTTTTTTGCTCCAGGAGAGCGCCGAAAGTGAAAAAAGGTGCTTTTGAGGATAGAGTCCTAAGGAAAGCAGAGAGGGCCAAATTGTCTGGGGCATTTGAAGGGGTTCCAGGAGGCAGTGAGAACCAGCATCACTTTTCCCCGCTGGCACTTTTGCTGTGGCAGTAAAAGCTGGACGTTTGTCTTTTTTGCTCCAGAGAGCGCCGAAAGTGAAAAAAGTTGCTTTTGAGGATAGAGTCCTCAGGAAAGCAGAGAGGGCCAAATTGTCTGGGGCATTTGAAGGGGTTCCAGGAGGCAGTGAGAACCAGCATCATTTTTCCCCGCTGGCACTTTTGCTGTGGCAGCAAAAGCTGGACGTTTTTCTTTTTTGCTCCAGAGAGCGCCGAAAGTGAAAAAAGGTGCTTTTGAGGATAGAGTCCTCAGGAAAGCAGAGAGGGCCAAATTGTCTGGGGCATTTGAAGGGGTTCCAGGAGGCAGTGAGAACCAGCATCATTTTTCCCCGCTGGCACTTTTGCTGTGGCAGCAAAAGCTGGACGTTTGTCTTTTTTGCTCCAGAGAGCGCCGAAACTGAAAAAAGGTGCTTTTGAGGATAGAATCCTCAGGAAAGCAGAGAGGGCCAAATTGTCTGGGGCATTTGAAGGGGTTCCAGGAGGCAGTGAGAACCAGCATCACTTTTCCCCGCTGGCACCTTTGCTGTGGCAGCAAAAGCTGGACGTTTGTCTTTTTTGCTCCAGAGAGCGCCGAAAGTGAAAAAAGGTGCTTTTGCGGATAGAGTCCTCAGGAAAGCAGAGAGGGCCAAATTGTCTGGGGCATTTGAAGGGGTTCCAGGAGGCAGTGAGGACCAGCATCACTTTTCCCCGTTGGCACTTTTGCTGTGGCAGCAAAAGCTGGACGTTTGTCTTTTTTGCTCCAGAGAGCGCCGAAAGTGAAAAAAAGGTGCTTTTGAGGATAGAGTCCTCAGGAAAGCAGAGAGGGCCAAATTGTCTGGGGCATTTGAAGGGGTTCCAGGAGGCAGTGAGGACCAGCATCACTTTTCCCCGCTGGCACCTTTGCTGTGGCAGCAAAAGCTGGACGTTTGTCTTTTTTGCTCCAGACAGCGCCGAAAGTGAAAAAAGGTGCTTTTGAGGATAAAGTCCTCAGGAAAGCAGAGAGGGCCAAATTGTCTGGGGCATTTGAAGGGTTCCAGGAGGCAGTGAGAACCAGCATCACTTTTCCTTGCTGGCACCTTTGCTGTGGCAGCAGAAGCTGGACGTTTGTCTTTTTTGCTCCAGAGAGCGCCGAAAGTGAAAAAAGGTGCTTTTGAGGATAGAGTCCTCAGGAAAGCAGAGAGGGCCAAATTGTCTGGGGCATTTGAAGGGGTTCCAGGAGGCAGTGAGGACCAGCATCACTTTTCCCCGCTGGCACTTTTGCTGTGGCAGCAAAAGCTGGACGTTTGTCTTTTTTGCTCCAGAGAGCGCCGAAAGTGAAAAAAGGTGCTTTTGAGGATAGAGTCCTAAGGAAAGCAGAGAGGGCCAAATTGTCTGGGGCATTTGAAGGGGTTCCAGGAGGCAGTGAGAACCAGCATCACTTTTCCCCGCTGGCACTTTTGCTGTGGCAGTAAAAGCTGGACGTTTGTCTTTTTTGCTCCAGAGAGCGCCGAAAGTGAAAAAAGTTGCTTTTGAGGATAGAGTCCTCAGGAAAGCAGAGAGGGCCAAATTGTCTGGGGCATTTGAAGGGGTTCCAGGAGGCAGTGAGAACCAGCATCATTTTTCCCCGCTGGCACTTTTGCTGTGGCAGCAAAAGCTGGACGTTTTTCTTTTTTGCTCCAGAGAGCGCCGAAAGTGAAAAAAGGTGCTTTTGAGGATAGAGTCCTCAGGAAAGCAGAGAGGGCCAAATTGTCTGGGGCATTTGAAGGGGTTCCAGGAGGCAGTGAGAACCAGCATCATTTTTCCCCGCTGGCACTTTTGCTGTGGCAGCAAAAGCTGGACGTTTGTCTTTTTTGCTCCAGAGAGCGCCGAAACTGAAAAAGGTGCTTTTGAGGATAGAATCCTCAGGAAAGCAGAGAGGGCCAAATTGTCTGGGGCATTTGAAGGGGTTCCAGGAGGCAGTGAGAACCAGCATCACTTTTCCCCGCTGGCACCTTTGCTGTGGCAGCAAAAGCTGGACGTTTGTCTTTTTTGCTCCAGAGAGCGCCGAAAGTGAAAAAAGGTGCTTTTGCGGATAGAGTCCTCAGGAAAGCAGAGAGGGCCAAATTGTCTGGGGCATTTGAAGGGGTTCCAGGAGGCAGTGAGAACCAGCATCACTTTTCCCCGCTGGCACCTTTGCTGTGGCAGCAAAGGCTGGACGTTTGTCTTTTTTGCTCCAGAGAGCGCCGAAATTGAAAAAAGGTGCTTTTGCGGATAGAGTCCTCAGGAAAGCAGAGAGGGCCAAATTGTCTGGGGCATTTGAAGGGGTTCCAGGAGGCAGTGAGAACCAGCATCACTTTTCCCCGCTGGCACCTTTGCTGTGGCAGCAAAGGCTGGACGTTTGTCTTTTTTGCTCCAGAGAGCGCCGAAAGTGAAAAAAGGTGCTTTTGAGGATAGAGTGCGCAGGAAAGCAGAGAGGGCCAAATTGTCTGGGGCATTTGAAGGGGTTCCAGGAGGCAGTGAGAACCACCATCACTTTTCCCTGCTGGCACTTTTACTGTGGCAGCAAAAGCTGGACGTTTGTCTTTTTTGCTCCAGAGAGCGCCGAAAGTGAAAAAAGGTGCTTTTGAGGATAGAGTCCTCAGGAAAGCAGAGAGGGACAAATTGTCTGGGGCATTTGAAGGGGTTCCAGGAGGCAGTGAGGACCAGCATCACTTTTCCCCGCTGGCACCTTTGCTGTGGCAGCAAAAGCTGGACGTTTGTCTTTTTTGCTCCAGAGAGCGCCGAAAGTGAAAAAAGGTGCTTTTGCGGATAGAGTCCTCAGGAAAGCAGAGAGGGCCAAATTGTCTGGGGCATTTGAAGGGGTTCCAGGAGGCAGTGAGGACCAGCATCACTTTTCCCCGCTGGCACCTTTGCTGTGGCAGCAAAGGCTGGACGTTTGTCTTTTTTGCTCCAGAGAGCGCCGAAAGTGAAAAAAGGTGCTTTTGAGTATAGAGTCCTCAGGAAAGCAGAGAGGGCCAAATTGTCTGGGGCATTTGAAGGGGTTCCAGGAGGCAGTGAGAACCAGCATCACTTTTCCCCACTGGCACCTTTGCTCTGGCAGCAAAAGCTGGAAGTTTGTCTTTTTTGATCCAGACAGCGCCGAAAGTGAAAAAAGGTGCTTTTGAGGATAGAGTCCTCAGGAAAGCAGAGAGGGCCAAATTGTCTGGGGCATTTGAAGGGGTTCCAGGAGGCAGTGAGGACCAGCATCACTTTTCCCCGTTGGCACTTTTGCTGTGGCAGCAAAAGCTGGACGTTTGTCTTTTTTGCTCCAGAGAGCGCCGAAAGTGAAAAAAGGTGCTTTTGCGGATAGAGTCCTCAGGAAAGCAGAGAGGGCCAAATTGTCTGGGGCATTTGAAGGGGTTCCAGGAGGCAGTGAGGACCAGCATCACTTTTCCCCGCTGGCACCTTTGCTGTGGCAGCAAAAGCTGGACGTTTGTCTTTTTTGCTCCAGACAGCGCCGAAACTGAAAAAAGGTGCTTTTGAGGATAAAGTCCTCAGGAAAGCAGAGAGGGCCAAATTGTCTGGGGCATTTGAAGGGGTTCCAGGAGGCAGTGAGAACCAGCATCACTTTTCCCCGCTGGCACCTTTGCTGTGGCAGCAAAAGCTGGACGTTTGTCTTTTTTGCTCCAGACAGCGCCGAAACTGAAAAAAGGTGCTTTTGCGGATAGAGTCCTCAGGAAAGCAGAGAGGGCCAAATTGTATGGGGCATTTGAAGGGGTTCCAGGAGGCAGTGAGGACCAGGATCACTTTTCCCCGCTGGCACCTTTGCTGTGGCAGCAAAGGCTGGACGTTTGTCTTTTTTGCTCCAGAGAGCGCCGAAAGTGAAAAAAGGTGCTTTTGATGATAGAGTCCTCAGGAAAGCAGAGAGGGCCAAATTGTCTGAGGCATTTGAAGGGGTTCCAGGAGGCAGTGAGGACCAGCATCACTTTTCCCCACTGGCACCTTTGCTCTGGCAGCAAAAGCTGGAAGTTTGTCTTTTTTGATCCAGACAGCGCCGAAAGTGAAAAAAGGTGCTTTTGAGGATAAAGTCCTCAGGAAAGCAGAGAGGGCCAAATTGTCTGGGGCATTTGAAGGGGTTCCAGGAAGCAGTGAGATCCAGCATCACTGTTCCCCGCTGGCACTTTTGCTGTGGCAGCAAAAGCTGGACGTTTGTACATTTGCTCTAGACAGCGCCGAAAGTGAAAAAAGGTGCTTTTGAGGATAGAGTCCTCAGGAAAGCAGAGAGGGCCAAATTGTCTGGGGCATTTGAAGGGGTTCCAGGAGGCAGTGAGAACCAGCATCACTTTTCCTTGCTGGCACTTTTGCTGTGGCAGCAGAAGCTGGACGTTTGTCTTTTTTGCTCCAGAGAGCGCCGAAAGTGAAAAAAGGTGCTTTTGAGGATAGAGTCCTCAGGAAAGCAGAGAGGGCCAAATTGTCTGGGGCATTTGAAGGGGTTCCAGGAGGCAGTGAGGACCAGCATCACTTTTCCCTGCTGGCACTTTTACTGTGGCAGCAAAAGCTGGACGTTTGTCTTTTTTGCTCCAGAGAGCGCCGAAAGTGAAAAAAGGTGCTTTTGAGGATAGAGTCCTCAGGAAAGCAGAGAGGGACAAATTGTCTGGGGCATTTGAAGGGGTTCCAGGAGGCAGTGAGGACCAGCATCACTTTTCCCCGCTGGCACCTTTGCTGTGGCAGCAAAAGCTGGACGTTTGTCTTTTTTGCTCCAGAGAGCGCCGAAAGTGAAAAAAGGTGCTTTTGCGGATAGAGTCCTCAGGAAAGCAGAGAGGGCCAAATTGTCTGGGGCATTTGAAGGGGTTCCAGGAGGCAGTGAGGACCAGCATCACTTTTCCCCGCTGGCACCTTTGCTGTGGCAGCAAAGGCTGGACGTTTGTCTTTTTTGCTCCAGAGAGCGCCGAAAGTGAAAAAAGGTGCTTTTGAGTATAGAGTCCTCAGGAAAGCAGAGAGGGCCAAATTGTCTGGGGCATTTGAAGGGGTTCCAGGAGGCAGTGAGAACCAGCATCACTTTTCCCCACTGGCACCTTTGCTCTGGCAGCAAAAGCTGGAAGTTTGTCTTTTTTGATCCAGACAGCGCCGAAAGTGAAAAAAGGTGCTTTTGAGGATAGAGTCCTCAGGAAAGCAGAGAGGGCCAAATTGTCTGGGGCATTTGAAGGGGTTCCAGGAGGCAGTGAGGACCAGCATCACTTTTCCCCGTTGGCACTTTTGCTGTGGCAGCAAAAGCTGGACGTTTGTCTTTTTTGCTCCAGAGAGCGCCGAAAGTGAAAAAAGGTGCTTTTGCAGATAGAGTCCTCAGGAAAGCAGAGAGGGCCAAATTGTCTGGGGCATTTGAAGGGGTTCCAGGAGGCAGTGAGGACCAGCATCACTTTTCCCCGCTGGCACCTTTGCTGTGGCAGCAAAAGCTGGACGTTTGTCTTTTTTGCTCCAGACAGCGCCGAAACTGAAAAAAGGTGCTTTTGAGGATAAAGTCCTCAGGAAAGCAGAGAGGGCCAAATTGTCTGGGGCATTTGAAGGGGTTCCAGGAGGCAGTGAGAACCAGCATCACTTTTCCCCGCTGGCACCTTTGCTGTGGCAGCAAAAGCTGGACGTTTGTCTTTTTTGCTCCAGAGAGCGCCAAAAGTGAAAAAATGTGCTTTTGAGGATAGAGTCCTCAGGAAAGCAGAGAGGGCCAAATTGTATGGGGCATTTGAAGGGGTTCCAGGAGGCAGTGAGGACCAGGATCACTTTTCCCCGCTGGCACCTTTGCTGTGGCAGCAAAGGCTGGACGTTTGTCTTTTTTGCTCCAGAGAGCGCCGAAAGTGAAAAAAGGTGCTTTTGATGATAGAGTCCTCAGGAAAGCAGAGAGGGCCAAATTGTCTGAGGCATTTGAAGGGGTTCCAGGAGGCAGTGAGGACCAGCATCACTTTTCCCCACTGGCACCTTTGCTCTGGCAGCAAAAGCTGGAAGTTTGTCTTTTTTGATCCAGGGAGCGCGGAAAGTGAAAAAAGGTGCTTTTGACAATAGAGTCCTCAGGAAAGCAGAGAGGGCCAAATTGTCTGGGGCATTTGAAGGGGTTCCAGGAGGCAGTGAGAACCACCATCACTTTTCCCCGCTGGCACTTTACTGTGGCAGCAAAAGCTGGACGTTTGTCTTTTTTGCTCCAGAGAGCGCCGAAAGTGAAAAAAGGTGCTTTTGAGGATAGAGTCCTCAGGAAAGCAGAGAGGGCCAAATTGTCTGGGGCATTTGAAGGGGTTCCAGGAGGCAGTGAGAACCAGCATCACTTTTCCCCGCTGGCACCTTTGCTGTGGCAGCAAAGGCTGGACGTTTGTCTTTTTTGCTCCAGAGAGCGCCGAAAGTGAAAAAAGGTGCTTTTGAGGATAGAATCCTCAGGAAAGCAGAGAGGGCCAAATTGTCTGGGGCATTTGAAGGGGTTCCAGGAGGCAGTGAGATCCAGCATCACTGTTCCCCGCTGGCACTTTTGCTGTGGCAGCAAAAGCTGGACGTTTGTACATTTGCTCTAGACAGCGCCGAAAGTGAAAAAAGGTGCTTTTGAGGATAGAGTCCTCAGGAAAGCAGAGAGGGCCAAATTGTCTGGGGCATTTGAAGGGGTTCCAGGAGGCAGTGAGAACCAGCATCACTTTTCCTTGCTGGCACTTTTGCTGTGGCAGCAGAAGCTGGACGTTTGTCTTTTTTGCTCCAGAGAGCGCCGAAAGTGAAAAAAGGTGCTTTTGAGGATAGAGTCCTCAGGAAAGCAGAGAGGGCCAAATTGTCTGGGGCATTTGAAGGGGTTCCAGGAGGCAGTGAGGACCAGCATCACTTTTCCCCGCTGGCACTTTTGCTGTGGCAGCAAAAGCTGGACGTTTGTCTTTTTTGCTCCAGAGAGCGCCGAAAGTGAAAAAAGGTGCTTTTGAGGATAGAGTCCTCAGGAAAGCAGAGAGGGCCAAATTGTCTGGGGCATTTGAAGGGGTTCCAGGAGGCAGTGAGAACCAGCATCACTTTTCCCCGCTGGCACTTTTGCTGTGGCAGCAAAAGCTGGACGTTTGTCTTTTTTGCTCCAGAGAGCGCTGAAAGTGAAAAAAGGTGCTTTTGAGGATAGAGTCCTCAGGAAAGCAGAGAGGGCCAAATTGTCTGGGGCATTTGAAGGGGTTCCAGGAGGCAGTGAGAACCAGCATCACTTTTCCCCGCTGGCACCTTTGCTGTGGCAGCAAAAGCTAGACGTTTGTCTTTTTTGCTCCAGACAGCGCCGAAAGTGAAAAATGGTGCTTTTGCGGATAGAGTCCTCAGGAAAGCAGAGAGGGCCAAATTGTCTGAGGCATTTGAAGGTGTTCCAGGAGGCAGTGAGAACCAGCATCACTTTTCCCCGCTGGCACCTTTGCTGTGGCAGCAAAAGCTGGACATTTGTCTTTTTTGCTCCAGAGAGCGCCGAAAGTGAAAAAAGGTGCTTTTGAGAATAGAGTCCTCAGGAAAGCAGAGAGGGCCAAATTGTCTGGGGCATTTGAAGGGGTTCCAGGAGGCAGTGAGAACCAGCATCACTTTTCCCCGCTGGCACTTTTGCTGTGGCAGCAAAAGCTGGACGTTTGTCTTTTTTGCTCCAGAGAGCGCCGAAAGTGAAAAAAGGTGCTTTTGCAGATAGAGTCCTCAGGAAAGCAGAGAGGGCCAAATTGTCTGGGGCATTTGAAGGGGTTCCAGGAGGCAGTGAGGACCAGCATCACTTCTCCCCGCTGGCACCTTTGCTGTGGCAGCAAAGGCTGGACGTTTGTCTTTTTTGCTCCAGAGAGCGCCGAAAGTGAAAAAAGGTGCTTTTGAGGATAGAGTCCTCAGGAAAGCAGAGAGGGCCAAATTGTCTGGGGCATTTGAAGGGGTTCCAGGAGGCAATGAGGACCAGCATCACTTTTCCCCGCTGGCACCTTTGCTGTGGCAGCAAAAGCTGGACGTTTGTCTTTTTTGCTCCAGACAGAGCCGAAATTGAAAAAAGGTGCTTTTGAGGATAGAGTCCTCAGGAAAGCAGAGAGGGCCAAATTGTCTGGGGCATTTGAAGGGGTTCCAGGAGGCAGTGAGGACCAGCATCACTTTTCCCCGCTGGCACCTTTGCTCTGGCAGCAAAAGCTGGACATTTGTCTTTTTTGCTCCAGACAGCGCCGAAACTGAAAAAAGGTGCTTTTGAGGATAAAGTCCTCAGGAAAGCAGAGAGGGCCAAATTGTCTGTGGCATTTGAAGGGGTTCCAGGAGGCAGTGAGAACCAGCATCACTTTTCCTTGCTGGCACTTTTGCTGTGGCAGCAGAAGCTGGACGTTTGTCTTTTTTGCTCCAGCGAGCGCCGAAAGTGAAAAAAGGTGCTTTTGAGGATAGAGTCCTCAGGAAAGCAGAGAGGGCCAAATTGTCTGGGGCATTTGAAGGGGTTCCAGGAGGCAGTGAGAACCAGCATCACTTTTCCCCGCTGGCACCTTTGCTGTGGCAGCAAAAGCTAGACGTTTGTCTTTTTTGCTCCAGACAGCGCCGAAAGTGAAAAAAGGTGCTTTTGCGGATAGAGTCCTCAGGAAAGCAGAGAGGGCCAAATTGTCTGAGGCATTTGAAGGTGTTCCAGGAGGCAGTGAGAACCAGCATCACTTTTCCCCGCTGGCACCTTTGCTGTGGCAGCAAAAGCTGGACATTTGTCTTTTTTGCTCCAGAGAGCGCCGAAAGTGAAAAAAGGTGCTTTTGAGAATAGAGTCCTCAGGAAAGCAGAGAGGGCCAAATTGTCTGGGGCATTTGAAGGGGTTCCAGGAGGCAGTGAGAACCAGCATCACTTTTCCCCGCTGGCACTTTTGCTGTGGCAGCAAAAGCTGGACGTTTGTCTTTTTTGCTCCAGAGAGCGCCGAAAGTGAAAAAAGGTGCTTTTGAGGATAGAGTCCTCAGGAAAGCAGAGAGGGCCAAATTGTCTGGGGCATTTGAAGGGGTTCCAGGAGGCAGTGAGGACCAGCATCACTTTTCCCCGCTGGCACCTTTGCTGTGGCAGCAAAAGCTGGACGTTTGTCTTTTTTGCTCCAGACAGAGCCGAAATTGAAAAAAGGTGCTTTTGAGGATAAAGTCCTCAGGAAAGCAGAGAGGGCCAAATTGTCTGGGGCATTTGAAGGGGTTCCAGGAGGCAGTGAGGACCAGCATCACTTTTCCCCGCTGGCACCTTTGCTGTGGCAGCAAAAGCTGGACGTTTGTCTTTTTTGCTCCAGACAGCGCCGAAACTGAAAAAAGGTGCTTTTGAGGATAAAGTCCTCAGGAAAGCAGAGAGGGCCAAATTGTCTGTGGCATTTGAAGGGGTTCCAGGAGGCAGTGAGAACCAGCATCACTTTTCCTTGCTGGCACTTTTGCTGTGGCAGCAGAAGCTGGACGTTTGTCTTTTTTGCTCCAGCGAGCGCTGAAAGTGAAAAAAGGTGCTTTTGAGGATAGAGTCCTCAGGAAAGCAGAGAGGGCCAAATTGTCTGGGGCATTTGAAGGGGTTCCAGGAGGCAGTGAGAACCAGCATCACTTTTCCCCGCTGGCACTTTTGCTGTGGCAGCAAAAGCTGGACGTTTGTCTTTTTTGCTCCAGAGAGCGCCGAAAGTGAAAAAAGGTGCTTTTGAGGATAGAGTGCTCAGGAAAGCAGAGAGGGCCAAATTGTCTGGGGCATTTGAAGGGGTTCCAGGAGGCAGTGAGGACCAGCATCACTTTTCCCCGCTGGCACCTTTGCTGTGGCAGCAAAGGCTGGACGTTTGTCTTTTTTGCTCCAGAGAGCGCCGAAATTGAAAAAAGGTGCTTTTGAGGATAGAGTCCTCAGGAAAGCAGAGAGGGCCAAATTGTCTGGGGCATTTGAAGGGGTTCCAGGAGGCAGTGAGGACCAGCATCACTTTTCCCCGCTGGCACCTTTGCTGTGGCAGCAAAGGCTGGACGTTTGTCTTTTTTGCTCCAGAGAGCGCCGAAAGTGAAAAAAGGTGCTTTTGAGGATAGAGTCCTCAGGAAAGCAAAGAGGGCCAAATTGTCTGGGGCATTTGAAGGGGTTCCAGGAGGCAGTGAGGACCAGCATCACTTTTCCCCACTGGCACCTTTGCTGTGGCAGCAAAAGCTGGACGTTTGTCTTTTTTGCTCCAGACAGAGCCGAAATTGAAAAAAGGTGCTTTTGAGGATAGAGTCCTCAGGAAAGCAGAGAGGGCCAAATTGTCTGGGGCATTTGAAGGGGTTCCAGGAGGCAGTGAGGACCAGCATCACTTTTCCCCGCTGGCACTTTTGCTGTGGCAGCAGAAGCTGGACGTTTGTCTTTTTTGCTCCAGAGAGCGCCGAAAGTGAAAAAAGGTGCTTTTGAGGATAGAGTCCTCAGGAAAGCAGAGAGGGCCAAATTGTCTGGGGCATTTGAAGGGGTTCCAGGAGGCAGTGAGGACCAGCATCACTTTTCCCCGCTGGCACCTTTGCTGTGGCAGCAAAAGCTGGACGTTTGTCTTTTTTGCTCCAGAGAGCGCCGAAAGTGAAAAAAGGTGCTTTTGAGGATAGAGTCCTCAGGAAAGCAGAGAGGGCCAAATTGTCTGGGGCATTTGAAGGGGTTCCAGGAGGCAGTGAGGACCAGCATCACTTTTCCCCGCTGGCACCTTTGCTGTGGCAGCAAAAGCTGGACGTTTGTCTTTTTTGCTCCAGACAGAGCCGAAATTGAAAAAAGGGTCTTTTGAGGATAAAGTCCTCAGGAAAGCAGAGAGGGCCAAATTGTCTGGGGCATTTGAAGGGGTTCCAGGAGGCAGTGAGGACCAGCATCACTTTTCCCCGCTGGCACCTTTGCTCTGGCAGCAAAAGCTGGACATTTGTCTTTTTTGCTCCAGACAGCGCCGAAACTGAAAAAAGGTGCTTTTGAGGATAAAGTCCTCAGGAAAGCAGAGAGGGCCAAATTGTCTGTGGCATTTGAAGGGGTTCCAGGAGGCAGTGAGAACCAGCATCACTTTTCCTTGCTGGCACTTTTGCTGTGGCAGCAGAAGCTGGACGTTTGTCTTTTTTGCTCCAGCGAGCGCTGAAAGTGAAAAAAGGTGCTTTTGAGGATAGAGTCCTCAGGAAAGCAGAGAGGGCCAAATTGTCTGGGGCATTTGAAGGGGTTCCAGGAGGCAGTGAGGACCAGCATCACTTTTCCCCGTTGGCACTTTTGCTGTGGCAGCAAAAGCTGGACGTTTGTCTTTTTTGCTCCAGAGAGCGCCGAAAGTGAAAAAAGGTGCTTTTGAGGATAGAGTGCTCAGGAAAGCAGAGAGGGCCAAATTGTCTGGGGCATTTGAAGGGGTTCCAGGAGGCAGTGAGGACCAGCATCACTTTTCCCCGCTGGCACCTTTGCTGTGGCAGCAAAGGCTGGACGTTTGTCTTTTTTGCTCCAGAGAGCGCCGAAATTGAAAAAAGGTGCTTTTGAGGATAGAGTCCTCAGGAAAGCAGAGAGGGCCAAATTGTCTGGGGCATTTGAAGGGGTTCCAGGAGGCAGTGAGGACCAGCATCACTTTTCCCCGCTGGCACCTTTGCTGTGGCAGCAAAGGCTGGACGTTTGTCTTTTTTGATCCAGAGAGCGCCGAAAGTGAAAAAAGGTGCTTTTGAGGATAGAGTCCTCAGGAAAGCAAAGAGGGCCAAATTGTCTGGGGCATTTGAAGGGGTTCCAGGAGGCAGTGAGGACCAGCATCACTTTTCCCCACTGGCACCTTTGCTGTGGCAGCAAAAGCTGGACGTTTGTCTTTTTTGCTCCAGACAGCGCCGAAATTGAAAAAAGGTGCTTTTGAGGATAGAGTCCTCAGGAAAGCAGAGAGGGCCAAATTGTCTGGGGCATTTGAAGGGGTTCCAGGAGGCAGTGAGGACCAGCATCACTTTTCCCCGCTGGCACTTTTGCTGTGGCAGCAGAAGCTGGACGTTTGTCTTTTTTGCTCCAGAGAGCGCCGAAAGTGAAAAAAGGTGCTTTTGAGGATAGAGTCCTCAGGAAAGCAGAGAGGGCCAAATTGTCTGGGGCATTTGAAGGGGTTCCAGGAGGCAGTGAGGACCAGCATCACTTTTCCCCGCTGGCACCTTTGCTGTGGCAGCAAAAGCTGGACGTTTGTCTTTTTTGCTCCAGAGAGCGCCGAAAGTGAAAAAAGGTGCTTTTGAGGATAGAGTCCTCAGGAAAGCAGAGAGGGCCAAATTGTCTGGGGCATTTGAAGGGGTTCCAGGAGGCAGTGAGGACCAGCATCACTTTTCCTTGCTGGCACTTTTGCTGTGGCAGCAAAGGCTGGACGTTTGTCTTTTTTGCTCCAGAGAGCGCCGAAAGTGAAAAAAGGTGCTTTTGAGGATAGAGTCCTCAGGAAAGCAGAGAAGGCCAAATTGTCTGGGGCATTTGAAGGGGTTCCAGGAGGCAGTGAGAACCAGCATCACTTTTCCCCGCTGGCACTTTTGCTGTGGCAGCAAAAGCTGGACGTTTGTCTTTTTTGCTCCAGAGAGCGCCGAAAGTGAAAAAAGGTGCTTTTGAGAATACAGTCCTCAGGAAAGAAGAGAGGGCCAAATTGTCTGGGGCATTTGAAGGGGTTCCAGGAGGCAGTGAGAACCAGCATCACTTTTCCCCGCTGGCACTTTTGCTGTGGCAGCAAAAGCTGGACGTTTGTCTTTTTTGCTCCAGAGAGCGCCGAAAGTGAAAAAAGGTGCTTTTGCGGATAGAGTCATCAGGAAAGCAGAGAGGGCCAAATTGTCTGGGGCATTTGAAGGGGTTCCAGGAGGCAGTGAGGACCAGCATCACTTTTCCCCACTGGCACCTTTGCTCTGGCAGCAAAAGCTGGAAGTTTGTCTTTTTTGATCCAGACAGCGCCGAAAGTGAAAAAAGGTTCTTTTGAGGATAAAGTCCTCAGGAAAGCAGAGAGGGCCAAATTGTCTGGGGCATTTGAAGGGGTTCCAGGAAGCAGTGAGGACCAGCATCACTTTTCCCCGTTGGCACATTTGCTGTGGCAGCAAAAGCTGGACGTTTGTCTTTTTTGCTCCAGAGAGCGCGGAAAGTGAAAAAAGGTGCTTTTGATAATAGAGTCCTCAGGAAAGCAGAGAGGGCCAAATTGTCTGGGGCATTTGAAGGGGTTCCAGGAGGCAGTGAGGACCAGCATCACTTTTCCCCGCTGGCACCTTTGCTGTGGCAGCAAAAGCTGGACGTTTGTCTTTTTTGCTCCAGAGAGCGCCGAAAGTGAAAAAAGGTGCTTTTGAGGATAGAGTCCTCAGGAAAGCAGAGAGGGCCAAATTGTCTGGGGCATTTGAAGGGGTTCCAGGAGGCAGTGAGGACCAGCATCACTTTTCCCCGTTGGCACTTTTGCTGTGGCAGCAAAAGCTGGACGTTTGTCTTTTTTGCTCCAGAGAGCGCCGAAAGTGAAAAAAGGTGCTTTTGAGGATAGAGTCCTCAGGAAAGCAGAGAGGGCCAAATTGTCTGGGGCATTTGAAGGGGTTCCAGGAGGCAGTGAGGACCAGCATCACTTTTCCCCGCTGGCACCTTTGCTGTGGCAGCAAAAGCTGGACGTTTGTCTTTTTTGCTCCAGACAGAGCCGAAATTGAAAAAAGGTGCTTTTGAGGATAAAGTCCTCAGGAAAGCAGAGAGGGCCAAATTGTCTGGGGCATTTGAAGGGGTTCCAGGAGGCAGTGAGGACCAGCATCACTTTTCCCCGCTGGCACCTTTGCTCTGGCAGCAAAAGCTGGACATTTGTCTTTTTTGCTCCAGACAGCGCCGAAACTGAAAAAATGTGCTTTTGAGGATAAAGTCCTCAGGAAAGCAGAGAGGGCCAAATTGTCTGTGGCATTTGAAGGGGTTCCAGGAGGCAGTGAGAACCAGCATCACTTTTCCTTGCTGGCAGTTTTGCTGTGGCAGCAGAAGCTGGACGTTTGTCTTTTTTGCTCCAGCGAGCGCCGAAAGTGAAAAAAGGTGCTTTTGAGGATAGAGTCCTCAGGAAAGCAGAGAGGGCCAAATTGTCTGGGGCATTTGAAGGGGTTCCAGGAGGCAGTGAGAACCAGCATCACTTTTCCCCGCTGGCACCTTTGCTGTGGCAGCAAAAGCTAGACGTTTGTCTTTTTTGCTCCAGACAGCGCCGAAAGTGAAAAAAGGTGCTTTTGCGGATAGAGTCCTCAGGAAAGCAGAGAGGGCCAAATTGTCTGAGGCATTTGAAGGTGTTCCAGGAGGCAGTGAGAACCAGCATCACTTTTCCCCGCTGGCACCTTTGCTGTGGCAGCAAAAGCTGGACATTTGTCTTTTTTGCTCCAGAGAGCGCCGAAAGTGAAAAAAGGTGCTTTTGAGAATAGAGTCCTCAGGAAAGCAGAGAGGGCCAAATTGTCTGGGGCATTTGAAGGGGTTCCAGGAGGCAGTGAGAACCAGCATCACTTTTCCCCGCTGGCACTTTTGCTGTGGCAGCAAAAGCTGGACGTTTGTCTTTTTTGCTCCAGAGAGCGCCGAAAGTGAAAAAAGGTGCTTTTGCGGATAGAGTCATCAGGAAAGCAGAGAGGGCCAAATTGTCTGGGGCATTTGAAGGGGTTCCAGGAGGCAGTGAGGACCAGCATCACTTCTCCCCGCTGGCACCTTTGCTGTGGCAGCAAAGGCTGGACGTTTGTCTTTTTTGCTCCAGAGAGCGCCGAAAGTGAAAAAAGGTGCTTTTGAGGATAGAGTCCTCAGGAAAGCAGAGAGGGCCAAATTGTCTGGGGCATTTGAAGGGGTTCCAGGAGGCAGTGAGGACCAGCATCACTTTTCCCCGCTGGCACCTTTGCTGTGGCAGCAAAAGCTGGACGTTTGTCTTTTTTGCTCCAGACAGAGCCGAAATTGAAAAAAGGTGCTTTTGAGGATAAAGTCCTCAGGAAAGCAGAGAGGGCCAAATTGTCTGGGGCATTTGAAGGGGTTCCAGGAGGCAGTGAGGACCAGCATCACTTTTCCCCGCTGGCACCTTTGCTCTGGCAGCAAAAGCTGGACATTTGTCTTTTTTGCTCCAGACAGCGCCGAAACTGAAAAAAGGTGCTTTTGAGGATAAAGTCCTCAGGAAAGCAGAGAGGGCCAAATTGTCTGTGGCATTTGAAGGGGTTCCAGGAGGCAGTGAGAACCAGCATCACTTTTCCTTGCTGGCACTTTTGCTGTGGCAGCAGAAGCTGGACGTTTGTCTTTTTTGCTCCAGAGAGCGCCGAAAGTGAAAAAAGGTGCTTTTGAGGATAGAGTCCTCAGGAAAGCAGAGAGGGCCAAATTGTCTGGGGCATTTGAAGGGGTTCCAGGAGGCAGTGAGGACCAGCATCACTTTTCCCCGCTGGCACCTTTGCTGTGGCAGCAAAAGCTGGACGTTTGTCTTTTTTGCTCCAGAGAGCGCCGAAAGTGAAAAAAGGTGCTTTTGAGGATAGAGTCCTCAGGAAAGCAGAGAGGGCCAAATTGTCTGGGCCATTTGAAGGGGTTCCAGGAGGCAGCGAGGACCAGCATCACTTTTCCTTGCTGGCACTATTGCTGTGGCAGCAGAAGCTGGACGTTTGTCTTTTTTGCTCCAGAGAGCGCCGAAAGTGAAAAAAGGTGCTTTTGAGGATAGAGTCCTCAGGAAAGCAGAGAAGGCCAAATTGTCTGGGGCATTTGAAGGGGTTCCAGGAGGCAGTGAGAACCAGCATCACTTTTCCCCGCTGGCACTTTTGCTGTGGCAGCAAAAGCTGGACGTTTGTCTTTTTTGCTCCAGAGAGCGCCGAAAGTGAAAAAAGGTGCTTTTGCGGATAGAGTCATCAGGAAAGCAGAGAGGGCCAAATTGTCTGGGGCATTTGAAGGGGTTCCAGGAGGCAGTGAGGACCAGCATCACTTTTCCCCACTGGCACCTTTGCTCTGGCAGCAAAAGCTGGACGTTTGTCTTTTTTGATCCAGACAGCGCCGAAAGTGAAAAAAGGTTCTTTTGAGGATAAAGTCCTCAGGAAAGCAGAGAGGGCCAAATTGTCTGGGGCATTTGAAGGGGTTCCAGGAAGCAGTGAGGACCAGCATCACTTTTCCCCGTTGGCACATTTGCTGTGGCAGCAAAAGCTGGACGTTTGTCTTTTTTGCTCCAGAGAGCGCCGAAAGTGAAAAAAGGTGCTTTTGATAATAGAGTCCTCAGGAAAGCAGAGAGGGCCAAATTGTCTGGGGCATTTGAAGGGGTTCCAGGAGGCAGTGAGGACCAGCATCACTTTTCCCCGCTGGCACCTTTGCTGTGGCAGCAAAAGCTGGACGTTTGTCTTTTTTGCTCCAGAGAGCGCCGAAAGTGAAAAAAGGTGCTTTTGAGGATAGAGTCCTCAGGAAAGCAGAGAGGGCCAAATTGTCTGGGGCATTTGAAGGGGTTCCAGGAGGCAGTGAGGACCAGCATCACTTTTCCCCGTTGGCACTTTTGCTGTGGCAGCAAAAGCTGGACGTTTGTCTTTTTTGCTCCAGAGAGCGCCGAAAGTGAAAAAAGGTGCTTTTGAGGATAGAGTCCTCAGGAAAGCAGAGAGGGCCAAATTGTCTGGGGCATTTGAAGGGGTTCCAGGAGGCAGTGAGGACCAGCATCACTTTTCCCCGCTGGCACCTTTGCTGTGGCAGCAAAAGCTGGACGTTTGTCTTTTTTGCTCCAGACAGCGCCGAAACTGAAAAAAGGTGCTTTTGAGGATAAAGTCCTCAGGAAAGCAGAGAGGGCCAAATTGTCTGGGGCATTTGAAGGGGTTCCAGGAGGCAGTGAGGACCAGCATCACTTTTCCCCGCTGGCACCTTTGCTGTGGCAGCAAAAGCTGGACGTTTGTCTTTTTTCCTCCAGAGAGCGCCGAAAGTGAAAAAAGGTGCTTTTGAGAATACAGTCCTCAGGAAAGAAGAGAGGGCCAAATTGTCTGGGGCATTTGAAGGGGTTCCAGGAGGCAGTGAGAACCAGCATCACTTTTCCCCGCTGGCACTTTTGCTGTGGCAGCAAAAGCTGGACGTTTGTCTTTTTTGCTCCAGAGAGCGCCGAAAGTGAAAAAAGGTGCTTTTGCGGATAGAGTCATCAGGAAAGCAGAGAGGGCCAAATTGTCTGGGGCATTTGAAGGGGTTCCAGGAGGCAGTGAGGACCAGCATCACTTTTCCCCACTGGCACCTTTGCTCTGGCAGCAAAAGCTGGAAGTTTGTCTTTTTTGATCCAGACAGCGCCGAAAGTGAAAAAAGGTTCTTTTGAGGATAAAGTCCTCAGGAAAGCAGAGAGGGCCAAATTGTCTGGGGCATTTGAAGGGGTTCCAGGAAGCAGTGAGGACCAGCATCACTTTTCCCCGTTGGCACATTTGCTGTGGCAGCAAAAGCTGGACGTTTGTCTTTTTTGCTCCAGAGAGCGCCGAAAGTGAAAAAAGGTGCTTTTGCGGATAGAGTCCTCAGGAAAGCAGAGAGGGCCAAATTGTCTGGGGCATTTGAAGGGGTTCCAGGAGGCAGTGAGGACCAGCATCACTTTTCCCCGCTGGCACTTTTGCTGTGGCAGCAAAAGCTGGACGTTTGTCTTTTTTGCTCCAGAGAGCGCCGAAAGTGAAAAAAGGTGCTTTTGAGGATAGAGTCCTCAGGAAAGCAGAGAGGGCCAAATTGTCTGGGGCATTTGAAGGGGTTCCAGGAGGCAGTGAGGACCAGCATCACTTTTCCCCGCTGGCACCTTTGCTGTGGCAGCAAAAGCTGGACGTTTGTCTTTTTTGCTCCAGACAGCGCCGAAACTGAAAAAAGGTGCTTTTGAGGATAAAGTCCTCAGGAAAGCAGAGAGGGCCAAATTGTCTGGGGCATTTGAAGGGGTTCCAGGAGGCAGTGAGAACCAGCATCACTTTTCCCCGCTGGCACCTTTGCTGTGGCAGCAAAAGCTGGACGTTTGTCTTTTTTCCTCCAGAGAGCGCCGAAAGTGAAAAAAGGTGCTTTTGAGGATAGAGTCCTCAGGAAAGCAGAGAGGGCCAAATTGTCTGGGGCATTTGAAGGGGTTCCAGGAGGCAGTGAGGACCAGCATCACTTTTCCTTGCTGGCACTTTTGCTGTGGCAGCAGAAGCTGGACGTTTGTCTTTTTTGCTCCAGAGAGCGCCGAAAGTGAAAAAAGGTGCTTTTGAGGATAGAGTCCTCAGGAAAGCAGAGAAGGCCAAATTGTCTGGGGCATTTGAAGGGGTTCCAGGACGCAGTGAGAACCAGCATCACTGTTCCCCGCTGGCACTTTTGCTGTGGCAGCAAAAGCTGGACGTTTGTCTTTTTTGCTCCAGAGAGCGCCGAAAGTGAAAAAAGGTGCTTTTGCGGATAGAGTCATCAGGAAAGCAGAGAGGGCCAAATTGTCTGGGGCATTTGAAGGGGTTCCAGGAGGCAGTGAGGACCAGCATCACTTTTCCCCGCTGGCACCTTTGCTGTGGCAGCAAAAGCTGGACGTTTGTCTTTTTTGCTCCAGAGAGCGCCGAAATTGAAAAAAGTTGCTTTTGCGGATAGAGTCCTCAGGAAAGCAGAGAGGGCCAAATTGTCTGGGGCATTTGAAGGGGTTCCAGGAGGCAGTGAGAACCAGCATCACTTTTCCCCGCTGGCACCTTTGCTGTGGCAGCAAAGGCTGGACGTTTGTCTTTTTTGCTCCAGAGAGCGCCGAAAGTGAAAAAAGGTGCTTTTGAGGATAGAGTCCTCAGGAAAGCAGAGAGGGCCAAATTGTCTGGGGCATTTGAAGGGGTTCCAGGAGGCAGTGAGGACCAGCATCACTTTTCCCCGCTGGCACCTTTGCTGTGGCAGCAAAAGCTGGACGTTTGTCTTTTTTGCTCCAGACAGCGCCGAAAGTGAAAAAAGGTGCTTTTGAGGATAGAGTCCTCAGGAAAGCAGAGAGGGCCAAATTGTCTGGGGCATTTGAAGGGGTTCCAGGAGGCAGTGAGGACCAGCATCACTTTTCCCCGCTGGCACTTTTGCTGTGGCAGCAAAAGCTGGACGTTTGTCTTTTTTGCTCCAGAGAGCGCCGAAAGTGAAAAAAGGTGCTTTTGAGGATAGAGTCCTCAGGAAAGCAGAGAGGGCCAAATTGTCTGGGGCATTTGAAGGGGTTCCAGGAGGCAGTGAGGACCAGCATCACTTTTCCCCGCTGGCACCTTTGCTGTGGCAGCAAAAGCTGGACGTTTGTCTTTTTTGCTCCAGAGAGCGCCGAAAGTGAAAAAAGGTGCTTTTGAGGATAAAGTCCTCAGGAAAGCAGAGAGGGCCAAATTGTCTGGGGCATTTGAAGGGGTTCCAGGAGGCAGTGAGGACCAGCATCACTTTTCCCCGTTGGCACTTTTGCTGTGGCAGCAAAAGCTGGACGTTTGTCTTTTTTGCTCCAGAGAGCGCCGAAAGTGAAAAAAGGTGCTTTTGAGGATAGAGTCCTCAGGAAAGCAGAGAGGGCCAAATTGTCTGGGGCATTTGAAGGGGTTCCAGGAGGCAGTGAGGACCAGCATCACTTTTCCCCGCTGGCACCTTTGCTGTGGCAGCAAAAGCTGGACGTTTGTCTTTTTGCTCCAGACAGCGCCGAAAGTGAAAAAAGGTGCTTTTGAGGATAAAGTCCTCAGGAAAGCAGAGAGGGCCAAATTGTCTGGGGCATTTGAAGGGGTTCCAGGAGGCAGTGAGAACCAGCATCACTTTTCCTTGCTGGCACCTTTGCTGTGGCAGCAGAAGCTGGACGTTTGTCTTTTTTGCTCCAGAGAGCGCCGAAAGTGAAAAAAGGTGCTTTTGAGGATAGAGTCCTCAGGAAAGCAGAGAGGGCCAAATTGTCTGGGGCATTTGAAGGGGTTCCAGGAGGCAGTGAGGACCAGCATCACTTTTCCCCGCTGGCACTTTTGCTGTGGCAGCAAAAGCTGGACGTTTGTCTTTTTTGCTCCAGAGAGCGCCGAAAGTGAAAAAAGGTGCTTTTGAGGATAGAGTCCTCAGGAAAGCAGAGAGGGCCAAATTGTCTGGGGCATTTGAAGGGGTTCCAGGAGGCAGTGAGAACCAGCATCACTTTTCCCCGCTGGCACTTTTGCTGTGGCAGCAAAAGCTGGACGTTTGTCTTTTTTGCTCCAGAGAGCGCCGAAAGTGAAAAAAGGTGCTTTTGAGGATAGAGTCCTCAGGAAAGCAGAGAGGGCCAAATTGTCTGGGGCATTTGAAGGGGTTCCAGGAGGCAGTGAGGACCAGCATCACTTTTCCCCGCTGGCACCTTTGCTGTAGCAGCAAAAGCTGGACGTTTGTCTTTTTTGCTCCAGACAGCGCCGAAAGTGAAAAAAGGTGCTTTTGAGGATAAAGTCCTCAGGAAAGCAGAGAGGGCCAAATTGTCTGGGGCATTTGAAGGGGTTCCAGGAGGCAGTGAGGACCAGCATCACTTTTCCCCGTTGGCACTTTTGCTGTGGCAGCAAAAGCTGGACGTTTGTCTTTTTTGCTCCAGAGAGCGCCGAAAGTGAAAAAAGGTGCTTTTGAGGATAGAGTCCTCAGGAAAGCAGAGAGGGCCAAATTGTCTGGGGCATTTGAAGGGGTTCCAGGAGGCAGTGAGGACCAGCATCACTTTTCCCCGCTGGCACCTTTGCTGTGGCAGCAAAAGCTGGACGTTTGTCTTTTTTGCTCCAGACAGCGCCGAAAGTGAAAAAAGGTGCTTTTGAGGATAAAGTCCTCAGGAAAGCAGAGAGGGCCAAATTGTCTGGGGCATTTGAAGGGGTTCCAGGAGGCAGTGAGAACCAGCATCACTTTTCCTTGCTGGCACCTTTGCTGTGGCAGCAGAAGCTGGACGTTTGTCTTTTTTGCTCCAGACAGCGCCGAAACTGAAAAAAGGTGCTTTTGAGGATAAAGTCCTCAGGAAAGCAGAGAGGGCCAAATTGTCTGGGGCATTTGAAGGGGTTCCAGGAGGCAGTGAGGACCAGCATCACTTTTCCCCGCTGGCACCTTTGCTGTGGCAGCAAAAGCTGGACGTTTGTCTTTTTTCCTCCAGAGAGCGCCGAAAGTGAAAAAAGGTGCTTTTGAGGATAGAGTCCTCAGGAAAGCAGAGAGGGCCAAATTGTCTGGGGCATTTGAAGGGGTTCCAGGAGGCAGTGAGGACCAGCATCACTTTTCCTTGCTGGCACTTTTGCTGTGGCAGCAGAAGCTGGACGTTTGTCTTTTTTGCTCCAGAGAGCGCCGAAAGTGAAAAAAGGTGCTTTTGAGGATAGAGTCCTCAGGAAAGCAGAGAAGGCCAAATTGTCTGGGGCATTTGAAGGGGTTCCAGGAGGCAGTGAGAACCAGCATCACTGTTCCCCGCTGGCACTTTTGCTGTGGCAGCAAAAGCTGGACGTTTGTCTTTTTTGCTCCAGAGAGCGCAGAAAGTGAAAAAAGGTGCTTTTGCGGATAGAGTCATCAGGAAAGCAGAGAGGGCCAAATTGTCTGGGGCATTTGAAGGGGTTCCAGGAGGCAGTGAGGACCAGCATCACTTTTCCCCGCTGGCACCTTTGCTGTGGCAGCAAAAGCTGGACGTTTGTCTTTTTTGCTCCAGAGAGCGCCGAAATTGAAAAAAGGTGCTTTTGAGGATAGAGTGCTCAGGAAAGCAGAGAGGGCCAAATTGTCTGGGGCATTTGAAGGGGTTCCAGGAGGCAGTGAGAACCAGCATCACTTTTCCCCGCTGGCACCTTTGCTGTGGCAGCAAAGGCTGGACGTTTGTCTTTTTTGCTCCAGAGAGCGCCGAAAGTGAAAAAAGGTGCTTTTGAGGATAGAGTCCTCAGGAAAGCAGAGAGGGCCAAATTGTCTGGGGCATTTGAAGGGGTTCCAGGAGGCAGTGAGAACCAGCATCACTTTTCCCCACTGGCACCTTTGCTCTGGCAGCAAAAGCTGGAAGTTTGTCTTTTTTGATCCAGACAGCGCCGAAAGTGAAAAAAGGTGCTTTTGAGGATAAAGTCCTCAGGAAAGCAGAGAGGGCCAAATTGTCTGGGGCATTTGAAGGGGTTCCAGGAAGCAGTGAGGACCAGCATCACTTTTCCCCGTTGGCACTTTTGCTGTGGCAGCAAAAGCTGGACGTTTGTCTTTTTTGCTCCAGAGAGCGCGGAAAGTGAAAAAAGGTGCTTTTGCGGATAGAGTCCTCAGGAAAGCAGAGAGGGCCAAATTGTCTGGGGCATTTGAAGGGGTTCCAGGAGGCAGTGAGAACCACCATCACTTTTCCCCGCTGGCACTTTTACTGTGGCAGCAAAAGCTGGACGTTTGTCTTTTTTGCTCCAGAGAGCGCCGAAAGTGAAAAAAGGTGCTTTTGAGGATAGAGTCCTCAGGAAAGCAGAGAAGGCCAAATTGTCTGGGGCATTTGAAGGGGTTCCAGGAGGCAGTGAGGACCAGCATCACTTTTCCCCGCTGGCACCTTTGCTGTGGCAGCAAAAGCTGGACGTTTGTCTTTTTTGCTCCAGACAGCGCCGAAAGTGAAAAAAGGTGCTTTTGAGGATAGAGTCCTCAGGAAAGCAGAGAGGGCCAAATTGTCTGGGGCATTTGAAGGGGTTCCAGGAGGCAGTGAGGACCAGCATCACTTTTCCCCGCTGGCACTTTTGCTGTGGCAGCAAAAGCTGGACGTTTGTCTTTTTTGCTCCAGAGAGCGCCGAAAGTGAAAAAAGGTGCTTTTGAGGATAGAGTCCTCAGGAAAGCAGAGAGGGCCAAATTGTCTGGGGCATTTGAAGGGGTTCCAGGAGGCAGTGAGGACCAGCATCACTTTTCCCCGCTGGCACCTTTGCTGTGGCAGCAAAAGCTGGACGTTTGTCTTTTTTGCTCCAGAGAGCGCCGAAAGTGAAAAAAGGTGCTTTTGAGGATAAAGTCCTCAGGAAAGCAGAGAGGGCCAAATTGTCTGGGGCATTTGAAGGGGTTCCAGGAGGCAGTGAGGACCAGCATCACTTTTCCCCGTTGGCACTTTTGCTGTGGCAGCAAAAGCTGGACGTTTGTCTTTTTTGCTCCAGAGAGCGCCGAAAGTGAAAAAAGGTGCTTTTGAGGATAGAGTCCTCAGGAAAGCAGAGAGGGCCAAATTGTCTGGGGCATTTGAAGGGGTTCCAGGAGGCAGTGAGGACCAGCATCACTTTTCCCCGCTGGCACCTTTGCTGTGGCAGCAAAAGCTGGACGTTTGTCTTTTTGCTCCAGACAGCGCCGAAAGTGAAAAAAGGTGCTTTTGAGGATAAAGTCCTCAGGAAAGCAGAGAGGGCCAAATTGTCTGGGGCATTTGAAGGGGTTCCAGGAGGCAGTGAGAACCAGCATCACTTTTCCTTGCTGGCACCTTTGCTGTGGCAGCAGAAGCTGGACGTTTGTCTTTTTTGCTCCAGAGAGCGCCGAAAGTGAAAAAAGGTGCTTTTGACAATAGAGTCCTCAGGAAAGCAGAGAGGGCCAAATTGTCTGGGGCATTTGAAGGGGTTCCAGGAGGCAGTGAGGACCAGCATCACTTTTCCCCGCTGGCACTTTTGCTGTGGCAGCAAAAGCTGGACGTTTGTCTTTTTTGCTCCAGAGAGCGCCGAAAGTGAAAAAAGGTGCTTTTGAGGATAGAGTCCTAAGGAAAGCAGAGAGGGCCAAATTGTCTGGGGCATTTGAAGGGGTTCCAGGAGGCAGTGAGAACCAGCATCACTTTTCCCCGCTGGCACTTTTGCTGTGGCAGCAAAAGCTGGACGTTTGTCTTTTTTGCTCCAGAGAGCGCCGAAAGTGAAAAAAGGTGCTTTTGAGGATAGAGTCCTCAGGAAAGCAGAGAGGGCCAAATTGTCTGGGGCATTTGAAGGGGTTCCAGGAGGCAGTGAGGACCAGCATCACTTTTCCCCGCTGGCACCTTTGCTGTAGCAGCAAAAGCTGGACGTTTGTCTTTTTTGCTCCAGAGAGCGCCGAAAGTGAAAAAAGGTGCTTTTGAGGATAAAGTCCTCAGGAAAGCAGAGAGGGCCAAATTGTCTGGGGCATTTGAAGGGGTTCCAGGAGGCAGTGAGGACCAGCATCACTTTTCCCCGTTGGCACTTTTGCTGTGGCAGCAAAAGCTGGACGTTTGTCTTTTTTGCTCCAGAGAGCGCCGAAAGTGAAAAAAGGTGCTTTTGAGGATAGAGTCCTCAGGAAAGCAGAGAGGGCCAAATTGTCTGGGGCATTTGAAGGGGTTCCAGGAGGCAGTGAGGACCAGCATCACTTTTCCCCGCTGGCACCTTTGCTGTGGCAGCAAAAGCTGGACGTTTGTCTTTTTTGCTCCAGACAGCGCCGAAAGTGAAAAAAGGTGCTTTTGAGGATAAAGTCCTCAGGAAAGCAGAGAGGGCCAAATTGTCTGGGGCATTTGAAGGGGTTCCAGGAGGCAGTGAGAACCAGCATCACTTTTCCTTGCTGGCACCTTTGCTGTGGCAGCAGAAGCTGGACGTTTGTCTTTTTTGCTCCAGAGAGCGCCGAAAGTGAAAAAAGGTGCTTTTGAGGATAGAGTCCTCAGGAAAGCAGAGAGGGCCAAATTGTCTGGGGCATTTGAAGGGGTTCCAGGAGGCAGTGAGGACCAGCATCACTTTTCCCCGCTGGCACTTTTGCTGTGGCAGCAAAAGCTGGACGTTTGTCTTTTTTGCTCCAGAGAGCGCCGAAAGTGAAAAAAGGTGCTTTTGAGGATAGAGTCCTAAGGAAAGCAGAGAGGGCCAAATTGTCTGGGGCATTTGAAGGGGTTCCAGGAGGCAGTGAGAACCAGCATCACTTTTCCCCGCTGGCACTTTTGCTGTGGCAGCAAAAGCTGGACGTTTGTCTTTTTTGCTCCAGAGAGCGCCGAAAGTGAAAAAAGGTGCTTTTGAGGATAGAGTCCTCAGGAAAGCAGAGAGGGCCAAATTGTCTGGGGCATTTGAAGGGGTTCCAGGAGGCAGTGAGAACCAGCATCATTTTTCCCCGCTGGCACTTTTGCTGTGGCAGCAAAAGCTGGACGTTTTTCTTTTTTGCTCCAGAGAGCGCCGAAACTGAAAAAAGTTGCTTTTGAGGATAGAATCCTCAGGAAAGCAGAGAGGGCCAAATTGTCTGGGGCATTTGAAGGGGTTCCAGGAGGCAGTGAGAACCAGCATCACTTTTCCCCGCTGGCACCTTTGCTGTGGCAGCAAAGGCTGGACGTTTGTCTTTTTTGCTCCAGAGAGCGCCGAAAGTGAAAAAAGGTGCTTTTGCGGATAGAGTCCTCAGGAAAGCAGAGAGGGCCAAATTGTCTGGGGCATTTGAAGGGGTTCCAGGAGGCAGTGAGAACCAGCATCACTTTTCCCCGCTGGCACCTTTGCTGTGGCAGCAAAGGCTGGACGTTTGTCTTTTTTGCTCCAGAGAGCGCCGAAATTGAAAAAAGGTGCTTTTGCGGATAGAGTCCTCAGGAAAGCAGAGAGGGCCAAATTGTCTGGGGCATTTGAAGGGGTTCCAGGAGGCAGTGAGAACCAGCATCACTTTTCCCCGCTGGCACCTTTGCTGTGGCAGCAAAGGCTGGACGTTTGTCTTTTTTGCTCCAGAGAGCGCCGAAAGTGAAAAAAGGTGCTTTTGAGGATAGAGTCCTAAGGAAAGCAGAGAGGGCCAAATTGTCTGGGGCATTTGAAGGGGTTCCAGGAGGCAGTGAGAACCAGCATCACTTTTCCCCGCTGGCACTTTTGCTGTGGCAGCAAAAGCTGGACGTTTGTATTTTTTGCTCCAGACAGCGCCGAAAGTGAAAAAAGGTGCTTTTGAGGATAGAGTCCTCAGGAAAGCAGAGAGGGCCAAATTGTCTGGGGCATTTGAAGGGGTTCCAGGAGGCAGTGAGAACCAGCATCACTTTTCCCCGCTGGCACCTTTGCTGTGGCAGCAAAAGCTGGACGTTTGTCTTTTTTGCTCCAGAGAGCGCCGAAAGTGAAAAAAGGTGCTTTTGCGGATAGAGTCCTCAGGAAAGCAGAGAGGGCCAAATTGTCTGGGGCATTTGAAGGGGTTCCAGGAGGCAGTGAGAACCAGCATCACTTTTCCCCGCTGGCACCTTTGCTGTGGCAGCAAAGGCTGGACGTTTGTCTTTTTTGCTCCAGAGAGCGCCGAAATTGAAAAAAGGTGCTTTTGCGGATAGAGTCCTCAGGAAAGCAGAGAGGGCCAAATTGTCTGGGGCATTTGAAGGGGTTCCAGGAGGCAGTGAGAACCAGCATCACTTTTCCCCGCTGGCACCTTTGCTGTGGCAGCAAAGGCTGGACGTTTGTCTTTTTTGCTCCAGAGAGCGCCGAAAGTGAAAAAAGGTGCTTTTGAGGATAGAGTCCTCAGGAAAGCAGAGAGGGCCAAATTGTCTGGGGCATTTGAAGGGGTTCCAGGAGGCAGTGAGAACCACCATCACTTTTCCCTGCTGGCACTTTTACTGTGGCAGCAAAAGCTGGACGTTTGTCTTTTTTGCTCCAGAGAGCGCCGAAAGTGAAAAAAGGTGCTTTTGAGGATAGAGTCCTCAGGAATGCAGAGAGGGACAAATTGTCTGGGGCATTTGAAGGGGTTCCAGGAGGCAGTGAGGATCAGCATCACTTTTCCCCGCTGGCACCTTTGCTGTGGCAGCAAAAGCTGGACGTTTGTCTTTTTTGCTCCAGAGAGCGCCGAAAGTGAAAAAAGGTGCTTTTGCGGATAGAGTCCTCAGGAAAGCAGAGAGGGCCAAATTGTCTGGGGCATTTGAAGGGGTTCCAGGAGGCAGTGAGGACCAGCATCACTTTTCCCCGCTGGCACCTTTGCTGTGGCAGCAAAGGCTGGACGTTTGTCTTTTTTGCTCCAGACAGCGCCGAAAGTGAAAAAAGATGCTTTTGCGGAGAGAGTCCTCAGGAAAGCAGAGAGGGCCAAATTGTCTGGGGCATTTGAAGGGGTTCCAGGAGGCAGTGAGGACCAGCATCACTTTTCCCCGCTGGCACCTTTGCTGTGGCAGCAAAAGCTGGACGTTTGTCTTTTTTGCTCCAGACAGCGCCGAAACTGAAAAAAGGTGCTTTTGAGGATAAAGTCCTCAGGAAAGCAGAGAGGGCCAAATTGTCTGGGGCATTTGAAGGGGTTCCAGGAGGCAGTGAGAACCAGCATCACTTTTCCCCGCTGGCACTTTTGCTGTGGCAGCAAAAGCTGGACGTTTGTCTTTTTTGCTCCAGAGAGCGCCGAAAGTGAAAAAAGGTGCTTTTGAGGATAGAGTCCTCAGGAAAGCAGAGAGGGCCAAATTGTATGGGGCATTTGAAGGGGTTCCAGGAGGCAGTGAGAACCAGCATCACTTTTCCCCGCTGGCACTTTTGCTGTGGCAGCAAAAGCTGGACGTTTGTCTTTTTTGCTCCAGAGAGCGCCGAAAGTGAAAAAAGGTGCTTTTGAGGATAGAATCCTCAGGAAAGCAGAGAGGGCCAAATTGTCTGGGGCATTTGAAGGGGTTCCAGGAGGCAGTGAGGACCAGCATCACTTTTCCCCGCTGGCACTTTTGCTGTGGCAGCAAAAGCTGGACGTTTGTCTTTTTTGCTCCAGACAGCGCCAAAAGTGAAAAAAGATGCTTTTGAGGATAGAGTCCTCAGGAAAGCAGAGAGGGCCAAATTGTCTGGGGCATTTGAAGGGGTTCCAGGAGGCAGTGAGAACCAGCATCACTTTTCCCCGCTGGCACCTTTGCTGTGGCAGCAAAGGCTGGACGTTTGTCTTTTTTGCTCCAGAGAGCGCCGAAATTGAAAAAAGGTGCTTTTGCGGATAGAGTCCTCAGGAAAGCAGAGAGGGCCAAATTGTCTGGGGCATTTGAAGGGGTTCCAGGAGGCAGTGAGAACCAGCATCACTTTTCCCCGCTGGCACCTTTGCTGTGGCAGCAAAGGCTGGACGTTTGTCTTTTTTGCTCCAGAGAGCGCCGAAAGTGAAAAAAGGTGCTTTTGAGGATAGAGTCCTCAGGAAAGCAGAGAGGGCCAAATTGTCTGGGGCATTTGAAGGGGTTCCAGGAGGCAGTGAGAACCACCATCACTTTTCCCTGCTGGCACTTTTACTGTGGCAGCAAAAGCTGGACGTTTGTCTTTTTTGCTCCAGAGAGCGCCGAAAGTGAAAAAAGGTGCTTTTGAGGATAGAGTCCTCAGGAAAGCAGAGAGGGACAAATTGTCTGGGGCATTTGAAGGGGTTCCAGGAGGCAGTGAGGACCAGCATCACTTTTCCCCGCTGGCACCTTTGCTGTGGCAGCAAAAGCTGGACGTTTGTCTTTTTTGCTCCAGAGAGCGCCGAAAGTGAAAAAAGGTGCTTTTGCGGATAGAGTCCTCAGGAAAGCAGAGAGGGCCAAATTGTCTGGGGCATTTGAAGGGGTTCCAGGAGGCAGTGAGGACCAGCATCACTTTTCCCCGCTGGCACCTTTGCTGTGGCAGCAAAGGCTGGACGTTTGTCTTTTTTGCTCCAGAGAGCGCCGAAAGTGAAAAAAGGTGCTTTTGAGGATAGAGTCCTCAGGAAAGCAGAGAGGGCCAAATTGTCTGAGGCATTTGAAGGGGTTCCAGGAGGCAGTGAGAACCAGCATCACTTTTCCCCACTGGCACCTTTGCTCTGGCAGCAAAAGCTGGAAGTTTGTCTTTTTTGCTCCAGAGAGCGCCGAAAGTGAAAAAAGATGCTTTTGCGGATAGAGTCCTCAGGAAAGCAGAGAGGGCCAAATTGTCTGGGGCATTTGAAGGGGTTCCAGGAGGCAGTGAGAACCAGCATCACTTTTCCCCGTTGGCACCTTTGCTGTGGCAGCAAAGGCTGGACGTTTGTCTTTTTTGCTCCAGAGAGCGCCGAAAGTGAAAAAAGGTGCTTTTGAGGATAGAGTCCTCAGGAAAGCAGAGAGGGCCAAATTGTCTGGGGCATTTGAAGGGGTTCCAGGAGGCAGTGAGGACCAGCATCACTTTTCCCCGCTGGCACCTTTGCTGTGGCAGCAAAAGCTGGACGTTTGTCTTTTTTGCTCCAGAGAGCGCCGAAAGTGAAAAAAGATGCTTTTGCGGATAGAGTCCTCAGGAAAGCAGAGAGGGCCAAATTGTCTGGGGCATTTGAAGGGGTTCCAGGAGGCAGTGAGAACCAGCATCACTTTTCCCTGCTGGCACCTTTGCTGTGGCAGCAAAGGCTGGACGTTTGTCTTTTTTGCTCCAGAGAGCGCCGAAAGTGAAAAAAGGTGCTTTTGAGGATAGAGTCCTCAGGAAAGCAGAGAGGGCCAAATTGTCTGGGGCATTTGAAGGGGTTCCAGGAGGCAGTGAGAACCAGCATCACTTTTCCCCGCTGGCACCTTTGCTGTGGCAGCAAAGGCTGGACGTTTGTCTTTTTTGCTCCAGAGAGCGCCGAAAGTGAAAAAAGGTGCTTTTGAGGATAGAGTCCTCAGGAAAGCAGAGAGGGCCAAATTGTCTGGGGCATTTGAAGGGGTTCCAGGAGGCAGTGAGGACCAGCATCACTTTTCCCCGCTGGCACCTTTGCTGTGGCAGCAAAAGCTGGACGTTTGTCTTTTTTGCTCCAGAGAGCGCCGAAAGTGAAAAAAGATGCTTTTGCGGAGAGAGTCCTCAGGAAAGCAGAGAGGGCCAAATTGTCTGGGGCATTTGAAGGGGTTCCAGGAGGCAGTGAGAACCAGCATCACTTTTCCCCGCTGGCACCTTTGCTGTGGCAGCAAAGGCTGGACGTTTTTCTTTTTTGCTCCAGAGAGCGCCGAAAGTGAAAACAGGTGCTTTTGAGGATAGAGTCCTCAGGAAAGCAGAGAGGGCCAAATTGTCTGGGGCATTTGAAGTGGTTCCAGGAGGCAGTGAGGACCAGCATCACTTTTCCCCACTGGCACCTTTGCTCTGGCAGCAAAAGCTGGAAGTTTGTCTTTTTTGATCCAGACAGCGCCGAAAGTGAAAAAAGGTGCTTTTGAGGATAAAGTCCTCAGGAAAGCAGACAGGGCCAAATTGTCTGGGGCATTTGAAGGGGTTCCAGGAGGCAGTGAGAACCAGCATCACTTTTCCCCGTTGGCACTTTTGCTGTGGCAGCAAAAGCTGGACGTTTGTCTTTTTTGCTCCAGAGAGCGCGGAAAGTGAAAAAAGGTGCTTTTGACAATAGAGTCCTCAGGAAAGCAGAGAGGGCCAAATTGTCTGGGGCATTTGAAGGGGTTCCAGGAGGCAGTGAGAACCACCATCACTTTTCCCCGCTGGCACTTTACTGTGGCAGCAAAAGCTGGACGTTTGTCTTTTTGCTCCAGAGAGCGCCGAAAGTGAAAAAAGGTGCTTTTGAGGATAGAGTCCTCAGGAAAGCAGAGAGGGCCAAATTGTCTGGGGCATTTGAAGGGGTTCCAGGAGACAGTGAGGACCAGCATCACTTTTCCCCGCTGGCACTTTTGCTGTGGCAGCAAAAGCTGGACGTTTGTCTTTTTTGCTCCAGAGAGCGCCGAAAGTGAAAAAAGGTGCTTTTGAGGATAGAGTCCTCAGGAAAGCAGAGAGGGCCAAATTGTCTGGGGCATTTGAAGGGGTTCCAGGAGGCAGTGAGAACCAGCATCACTTTTCCCCGCTGGCACTTTTGCTGTGGCAGCAAAAGCTGGATGTTTGTCTTTTTTGCTCCAGAGAGCGCCGAAAGTGAAAAAAGGTGCTTTTGAGGATAGAGTCCTCAGGAAAGCAGAGAGGGCCAAATTGTATGGGGCATTTGAAGGGGTTCCAGGAGGCAGTGAGAACCAGCATCACTTTTCCCCGCTGGCACTTTTGCTGTGGCAGCAAAAGCTGGACGTTTGTCTTTTTTGCTCCAGAGAGCGCCGAAAGTGAAAAAAGGTGCTTTTGAGGATAGAATCCTCAGGAAAGCAGAGAGGGCCAAATTGTCTGGGGCATTTGAAGGGGTTCCAGGAGGCAGTGAGGACCAGCATCACTTTTCCCCGCTGGCACCTTTGCTGTGGCAGCAAAAGCTGGACGTTTGTCTTTTTGCTCCAGACAGCGCCGAAAGTGAAAAAAGGTGCTTTTGAGGATAAAGTCCTCAGGAAAGCAGAGAGGGCCAAATTGTCTGGGGCATTTGAAGGGGTTCCAGGAGGCAGTGAGAACCAGCATCACTTTTCCCCGCTGGCACCTTTGCTGTGGCAGCAAAAGCTGGACGTTTGTCTTTTTTGCTCCAGAGAGCGCCGAAATTGAAAAAAGGTGCTTTTGCGGATAGAGTCCTCAGGAAAGCAGAGAGGGCCAAATTGTCTGGGGCATTTGAAGGGGTTCCAGGAGGCAGTGAGGACCAGCATCACTTTTCCCCGCTGGCACTTTTGCTGTGGCAGCAAAAGCTGGACGTTTGTCTTTTTTGCTCCAGAGAGCGCCGAAAGTGAAAAAAGGTGCTTTTGAGGATAGAGTCCTCAGGAAAGCAGAGAGGGCCAAATTGTCTGGGGCATTTGAAGGGGTTCCAGGAGGCAGTGAGAACCACCATCACTTTTCCCCGCTGGCACTTTTACTGTGGCAGCAAAAGCTGGACGTTTGTCTTTTTTGCTCCAGAGAGCGCCGAAAGTGAAAAAAGGTGCTTTTGAGGATAGAGTCCTCAGGAAAGCAGAGAGGGCCAAATTGTCTGGGGCATTTGAAGGGGTTCCAGGAGGCAGTGAGGACCAGCATCACTTTTCCCCGCTGGCACTTTTGCTGTGGCAGCAAAAGCTGGACGTTTGTCTTTTTTGCTCCGGAGAGCGCCGAAAGTGAAAAAAGGTGCTTTTGAGGATAGAGTCCTCAGGAAAGCAGAGAGGGCCAAATTGTCTGGGGCATTTGAAGGGGTTCCAGGAGGCAGTGAGAACCAGCATCACTTTTCCCCGCTGGCACCTTTGCTGTGGCAGCAAAAGCTGGACGTTTGTCTTTTTTGCTCCAGAGAGCGCCGAAAGTGAAAAAAGGTGCTTTTGAGGATAGAGTCCTCAGGAAAGCAGAGAGGGCCAAATTGTATGGGGCATTTGAAGGGGTTCCAGGAGGCAGTGAGAACCAGCATCACTTTTCCCCGCTGGCACTTTTGCTGTGGCAGCAAAAGCTGGACGTTTGTCTTTTTTGCTCCAGAGAGCGCCGAAAGTGAAAAAAGGTGCTTTTGAGGATAGAATCCTCAGGAAAGCAGAGAGGGCCAAATTGTCTGGGGCATTTGAAGGGGTTCCAGGAGGCAGTGAGGACCAGCATCACTTTTCCCCGCTGGCACCTTTGCTGTGGCAGCAAAAGCTGGACGTTTGTCTTTTTTGCTCCAGAGAGCGCCGAAAGTGAAAAAAGGTGCTTTTGACAATAGAGTCCTCAGGAAAGCAGAGAGGGCCAAATTGTCTGGGGCATTTGAAGGGGTTCCAGGAGGCAGTGAGGACCAGCATCACTTTTTCCCGCTGGCACTTTTGCTGTGGCAGCAAAAGCTGGACGTTTTCTTTTTTGCTCCAGAGAGCGCCGAAAGTGAAAAAAGGTGCTTTTGAGGATAGAGTGCTCAGGAAAGCAGAGAGGGCCAAATTGTCTGGGGCATTTGAAGGGGTTCCAGGAGGCAGTGAGAACCAGCATCACTTTTCCCCGCTGGCACTTTTGCTGTGGCAGCAAAAGCTGGACGTTTGTCTTTTTTGCTCCAGAGAGCGCCGAAAGTGAAAAAAGGTGCTTTTGAGGATAGAGTCCTCAGGAAAGCAGAGAGGGCCAAATTGTCTGGGGCATTTGATGGGGTTCCAGGAGGCAGTGAGAACCAGCATCACTTTTCCCTGCTGGCACCTTTGCTGTGGCAGCAAAAGCTGGACGTTTGTCTTTTTTGCTCCAGAGAGCGCCGAAAGTGAAAAAAGGTGCTTTTGCGGATAGAGTCCTCAGGAAAGCAGAGAGGGCCAAATTGTCTGGGGCATTTGAAGGGGTTCCAGGAGGCAGTGAGGACCAGCATCACTTTTCCCCGCTGGCACCTTTGCTGTGGCAGCAAAAGCTGGACGTTTGTCTTTTTTGCTCCAGAGAGCGCCGAAAGTGAAAAAAGGTGCTTTTGCGGATAGAGTCCTCAGGAAAGCAGAGAGGGCCAAATTGTCTGGGGCATTTGAAGGGGTTCCAGGAGGCAGTGAGGACCAGCATCACTTTTCCCCGCTGGCACCTTTGCTGTGGCAGCAAAAGCTGGACGTTTGTCTTTTTTGCTCCAGAGAGCGCCGAAAGTGAAAAAAGGTGCTTTTGAGGATAGAGTCCTCAGGAAAGCAGAGAGGGCCAAATTGTCTGGGGCATTTGAAGGGGTTCCAGGAGGCAGTGAGAACCAGCATCACTTTTCCCCGCTGGCACTTTTGCTGTGGCAGCAAAAGCTGGACGTTTGTCTTTTTTGCTCCAGAGAGCGCCGAAAGTGAAAAAAGGTGCTTTTGAGGATAGAGTCCTCAGGAAAGCAGAGAGGGCCAAATTGTCTGGGGCATTTGAAGGGGTTCCAGGAGGCAGTGAGGACCAGCATCACTTTTCCCCGCTGGCACTTTTGCTGTGGCAGCAAAAGCTGGACGTTTGTATTTTTTGCTCCAGAGAGCGCCGAAAGTGAAAAAAGGTGCTTTTGAGGATAGAGTCCTCAGGAAAGCAGAGAGGGCCAAATTGTCTGGGGCATTTGAAGGGGTTCCAGGAGGCAGTGAGAACCACCATCACTTTTCCCCGCTGGCACTTTTACTGTGGCAGCAAAAGCTGGACGTTTGTCTTTTTTGCTCCAGAGAGCGCCGAAAGTGAAAAAAGGTGCTTTTGAGGATAGAGTCCTCAGGAAAGCAGAGAGGGCCAAATTGTCTGGGGCATTTGAAGGGGTTCCAGGAGGCAGTGAGGACCAGCATCACTTTTCCCCGCTGGCAGTTTTGCTGTGGCAGCAAAAGCTGGACGTTTGTATTTTTTGCTCCAGAGAGCGCCGAAAGTGAAAAAAGGTGCTTTTGAGGATAGAGTCCTCAGGAAAGCAGAGAGGGCCAAATTGTCTGGGGCATTTGAAGGGGTTCCAGGAGGCAGTGAGAACCAGCATCACTTTTCCCCGCTGGCACTTTTGCTGTGGCAGCAAAAGCTGGACGTTTGTCTTTTTTGCTCCAGAGAGCGCCGAAAGTGAAAAAAGGTGCTTTTGAGGATAGAGTCCTCAGGAAAGCAGAGAGGGCCAAATTGTATGGGGCATTTGAAGGGGTTCCAGGAGGCAGTGAGAACCAGCATCACTTTTCCCCGCTGGCACTTTTGCTGTGGCAGCAAAAGCTGGACGTTTGTCTTTTTTGCTCCAGAGAGCGCCGAAAGTGAAAAAAGGTGCTTTTGAGGATAGAATCCTCAGGAAAGCAGAGAGGGCCAAATTGTCTGGGGCATTTGAAGGGGTTCCAGGAGGCAGTGAGGACCAGCATCACTTTTCCCCGCTGGCACCTTTGCTGTGGCAGCAAAAGCTGGACGTTTGTCTTTTTTGCTCCAGAGAGCACCGAAAGTGAAAAAAGGTGCTTTTGACAATAGAGTCCTCAGGAAAGCAGAGAGGGCCAAATTGTCTGGGGCATTTGAAGGGGTTCCAGGAGGCAGTGAGAACCACCATCACTTTTCCCCGCTGGCACTTTTGCTGTGGCAGCAAAAGCTGGACGTTTGTCTTTTTTGCTCCAGAGAGCGCCGAAAGTGAAAAAAGGTGCTTTTGAGGATAGAGTCCTCAGGAAAGCAGAGAGGGCCAAATTGTCTGGGGCATTTGAAGGGGTTCCAGGAGGCAGTGAGGACCAGCATCACTTTTCCCCGCTGGCACTTTTGCTGTGGCAGCAAAAGCTGGACGTTTGTCTTTTTTGCTCCAGAGAGCGCCGAAAGTGAAAAAAGTTGCTTTTGAGGATAGAGTCCTCAGGAAAGCAGAGAGGGCCAAATTGTCTGGGGCATTTGAAGGGGTTCCAGGAGGCAGTGAGGACCAGCATCACTTTTCCCCGCTGGCACCTTTGCTGTGGCAGCAAAGGCTGGACGTTTGTCTTTTTTGCTCCAGAGAGCGCCGAAAGTGAAAAAAGGTGCTTTTGAGGATAGAGTCCTCAGGAAAGCAGAGAGGGCCAAATTGTCTGGGGCATTTGAAGGGGTTCCAGGAGGCAGTGAGAACCACCATCACTTTTCCCTGCTGGCACTTTTACTGTGGCAGCAAAAGCTGGACGTTTGTCTTTTTTGCTCCAGAGAGCGCCGAAAGTGAAAAAAGGTGCTTTTGAGGATAGAGTCCTCAGGAAAGCAGAGAGGGCCAAATTGTCTGGGGCATTTGAAGGGGTTCCAGGAGGCAGTGAGGACCAGCATCACTTTTCCCCGCTGGCACCTTTGCTGTGGCAGCAAAAGCTGGACGTTTGTCTTTTTTGCTCCAGAGAGCGCCGAAATTGAAAAAAGGTGCTTTTGCGGATAGAGTCCTCAGGAAAGCAGAGAGGGCCAAATTGTCTGGGGCATTTGAAGGGGTTCCAGGAGGCAGTGAGGACCAGCATCACTTTTCCCCGCTGGCACCTTTGCTGTGGCAGCAAAGGCTGGACGTTTGTCTTTTTTGCTCCAGAGAGCGCCGAAAGTGAAAAAAGGTGCTTTTGAGGATAGAGTCCTCAGGAAAGCAGAGAGGGCCAAATTGTCTGGGGCATTTGAAGGGGTTCCAGGAGGCAGTGAGAACCAGCATCACTTTTCCCCACTGGCACCTTTGCTCTGGCAGCAAAAGCTGGAAGTTTGTCTTTTTTGATCCAGACAGCGCCGAAAGTGAAAAAAGGTGCTTTTGAGGATAAAGTCCTCAGGAAAGCAGAGAGGGCCAAATTGTCTGGGGCATTTGAAGGGGTTCCAGGAGGCAGTGAGGACCAGCATCACTTTTCCCCACTGGCACCTTTGCTCTGGCAGCAAAAGCTGGACGTTTGTCTTTTTTGCTCCAGACAGCGCCGAAAGTGAAAAAAGTTGCTTTTGAGGATAGAATCCTCAGGAAAGCAGAGAGGGCCAAATTGTCTGGGGCATTTGAAGGGGTTCCAGGAGGCAGTGAGGACCAGCATCACTTTTCCCCGCTGGCACCTTTGCTGTGGCAGCAAAAGCTGGACGTTTGTCTTTTTTGCTCCAGAGAGCGCCGAAAGTGAAAAAAGATGCTTTTGCGGATAGAGTCCTCAGGAAAGCAGAGAGGGCCAAATTGTCTGGGGCATTTGAAGGGGTTCCAGGAGGCAGTGAGAACCAGCATCACTTTTCCCCGCTGGCACCTTTGCTGTGGCAGCAAAGGCTGGACGTTTGTCTTTTTTGCTCCAGAGAGCGCCGAAAGTGAAAAAAGGTGCTTTTGAGGATAGAGTCCTCAGGAAAGCAGAGAGGGCCAAATTGTCTGGGGCATTTGAAGGGGTTCCAGGAGGCAGTGAGGACCAGCATCACTTTTCCCCGCTGGCACCTTTGCTGTGGCAGCAAAAGCTGGACGTTTGTCTTTTTTGCTCCAGAGAGCGCCGAAAGTGAAAAAAGATGCTTTTGCGGAGAGAGTCCTCAGGAAAGCAGAGAGGGCCAAATTGTCTGGGGCATTTGAAGGGGTTCCAGGAGGCAGTGAGGACCAGCATCACTTTTCCCCGCTGGCACCTTTGCTGTGGCAGCAAAGGCTGGACGTTTGTCTTTTTTGCTCCAGAGAGCGCCGAAAGTGAAAAAAGGTGCTTTTGAGGATAGAGTCCTCAGGAAAGCAGAGAGGGCCAAATTGTCTGGGGCATTTGAAGGGGTTCCAGGAGGCAGTGAGAACCACCATCACTTTTCCCCGCTGGCACTTTACTGTGGCAGCAAAAGCTGGACGTTTGTCTTTTTTGCTCCAGAGAGCGCCGAAAGTGAAAAAAGGTGCTTTTGAGGATAGAGTCCTCAGGAAAGCAGAGAGGGCCAAATTGTATGGGGCATTTGAAGGGGTTCCAGGAGGCAGTGAGAACCAGCATCACTTTTCCCCGCTGGCACTTTTGCTGTGGCAGCAAAAGCTGGACGTTTGTCTTTTTTGCTCCAGAGAGCGCCGAAAGTGAAAAAAGGTGCTTTTGAGGATAGAATCCTCAGGAAAGCAGAGAGGGCCAAATTGTCTGGGGCATTTGAAGGGGTTCCAGGAGGCAGTGAGGACCAGCATCACTTTTCCCCGCTGGCACCTTTGCTGTGGCAGCAAAAGCTGGACGTTTGTCTTTTTTGCTCCAGAGAGCACCGAAAGTGAAAAAAGGTGCTTTTGACAATAGAGTCCTCAGGAAAGCAGAGAGGGCCAAATTGTCTGGGGCATTTGAAGGGGTTCCAGGAGGCAGTGAGAACCACCATCACTTTTCCCCGCTGGCACTTTTGCTGTGGCAGCAAAAGCTGGACGTTTGTCTTTTTTGCTCCAGAGAGCGCCGAAAGTGAAAAAAGATGCTTTTGCGGATAGAGTCCTCAGGAAAGCAGAGAGGGCCAAATTGTCTGGGGCATTTGAAGGGGTTCCAGGAGGCAGTGAGAACCAGCATCACTTTTCCCCGCTGGCACCTTTGCTGTGGCAGCAAAGGCTGGACGTTTGTCTTTTTTGCTCCAGAGAGCGCCGAAAGTGAAAAAAGGTGCTTTTGAGGATAGAGTCCTCAGGAAAGCAGAGAGGGCCAAATTGTCTGGGGCATTTGAAGGGGTTCCAGGAGGCAGTGAGGACCAGCATCACTTTTCCCCGCTGGCACCTTTGCTGTGGCAGCAAAAGCTGGACGTTTGTCTTTTTTGATCCAGACAGCGCCGAAAGTGAAAAAAGGTGCTTTTGAGGATAAAGTCCTCAGGAAAGCAGACAGGGCCAAATTGTCTGGGGCATTTGAAGGGGTTCCAGGAGGCAGTGAGGACCAGCATCACTTTTCCCCGTTGGCACTTTTGCTGTGGCAGCAAAAGCTGGACGTTTGTCTTTTTGCTCCAGAGAGCGCGGAAAGTGAAAAAAGGTGCTTTTGACAATAGAGTCCTCAGGAAAGCAGAGAGGGCCAAATTGTCTGGGGCATTTGAAGGGGTTCCAGGAGGCAGTGAGAACCACCATCACTTTTCCCCGCTGGCACTTTACTGTGGCAGCAAAAGCTGGACGTTTGTCTTTTTTGCTCCAGAGAGCGCCGAAAGTGAAAAAAGGTGCTTTTGAGGATAGAATCCTCAGGAAAGCAGAGAGGGCCAAATTGTCTGGGGCATTTGAAGGGGTTCCAGGAGGCAGTGAGGACCAGCATCACTTTTCCCCGCTGGCACCTTTGCTGTGGCAGCAAAAGCTGGACGTTTGTCTTTTTTGCTCCAGAGAGCACCGAAAGTGAAAAAAGGTGCTTTTGACAATAGAGTCCTCAGGAAAGCAGAGAGGGCCAAATTGTCTGGGGCATTTGAAGGGGTTCCAGGAGGCAGTGAGAACCACCATCACTTTTCCCCGCTGGCACTTTTGCTGTGGCAGCAAAAGCTGGACGTTTGTCTTTTTTGCTCCAGAGAGCGCCGAAAGTGAAAAAAGATGCTTTTGCGGATAGAGTCCTCAGGAAAGCAGAGAGGGCCAAATTGTCTGGGGCATTTGAAGGGGTTCCAGGAGGCAGTGAGAACCAGCATCACTTTTCCCCGCTGGCACCTTTGCTGTGGCAGCAAAGGCTGGACGTTTGTCTTTTTTGCTCCAGAGAGCGCCGAAAGTGAAAAAAGGTGCTTTTGAGGATAGAGTCCTCAGGAAAGCAGAGAGGGCCAAATTGTCTGGGGCATTTGAAGGGGTTCCAGGAGGCAGTGAGGACCAGCCTCACTTTTCCCCACTGGCACCTTTGCTCTGGCAGCAAAAGCTGGAAGTTTGTCTTTTTTGATCCAGACAGCGCCGAAAGTGAAAAAAGGTGCTTTTGAGGATAAAGTCCTCAGGAAAGCAGACAGGGCCAAATTGTCTGGGGCATTTGAAGGGGTTCCAGGAGGCAGTGAGGACCAGCATCACTTTTCCCCGTTGGCACTTTTGCTGTGGCAGCAAAAGCTGGACGTTTGTCTTTTTTGCTCCAGAGAGCGCGGAAAGTGAAAAAAGGTGCTTTTGACAATAGAGTCCTCAGGAAAGCAGAGAGGGCCAAATTGTCTGGGGCATTTGAAGGGGTTCCAGGAGGCAGTGAGAACCACCATCACTTTTCCCCGCTGGCACTTTACTGTGGCAGCAAAAGCTGGACGTTTGTCTTTTTTGCTCCAGAGAGCGCCGAAAGTGAAAAAAGGTGCTTTTGAGGATAGAGTCCTCAGGAAAGCAGAGAGGGCCAAATTGTCTGGGGCATTTGAAGGGGTTCCAGGAGGCAGTGAGAACCAGCATCACTTTTCCCCGCTGGCACCTTTGCTGTGGCAGCAAAGGCTGGACGTTTGTCTTTTTTGCTCCAGAGAGCGCCGAAAGTGAAAAAAGGTGCTTTTGAGGATAGAGTCCTCAGGAAAGCAGAGAGGGCCAAATTGTCTGGGGCATTTGAAGGGGTTCCAGGAGGCAGTGAGAACCACCATCACTTTTCCCCGCTGGCACTTTACTGTGGCAGCAAAAGCTGGACGTTTGTCTTTTTTGCTCCAGAGAGCGCCGAAAGTGAAAAAAGGTGCTTTTGAGGATAGAGTCCTCAGGAAAGCAGAGAGGGCCAAATTGTATGGGGCATTTGAAGGGGTTCCAGGAGGCAGTGAGAACCAGCATCACTTTTCCCCGCTGGCACTTTTGCTGTGGCAGCAAAAGCTGGACGTTTGTCTTTTTTGCTCCAGAGAGCGCCGAAAGTGAAAAAAGGTGCTTTTGAGGATAGAATCCTCAGGAAAGCAGAGAGGGCCAAATTGTCTGGGGGCATTTGAAGGGGTTCCAGGAGGCAGTGAGGACCAGCATCACTTTCCCCGCTGGCACCTTTGCTGTGGCAGCAAAAGCTGGACGTTTGTCTTTTTTGCTCCAGAGAGCACCGAAAGTGAAAAAAGGTGCTTTTGACAATAGAGTCCTCAGGAAAGCAGAGAGGGCCAAATTGTCTGGGGCATTTGAAGGGGTTCCAGGAGGCAGTGAGAACCACCATCACTTTTCCCCGCTGGCACTTTTGCTGTGGCAGCAAAAGCTGGACGTTTGTCTTTTTTGCTCCAGAGAGCGCCGAAAGTGAAAAAAGGTGCTTTTGAGGATAGAGTCCTCAGGAAAGCAGAGAGGGCCAAATTGTCTGGGGCATTTGAAGGGGTTCCAGGAGGCAGTGAGGACCAGCATCACTTTTCCCCGCTGGCACTTTTGCTGTGGCAGCAAAAGCTGGACGTTTGTCTTTTTTGCTCCAGAGAGCGCCGAAAGTGAAAAAAGTTGCTTTTGAGGATAGAGTCCTCAGGAAAGCAGAGAGGGCCAAATTGTCTGGGGCATTTGAAGGGGTTCCAGGAGGCAGTGAGGACCAGCATCACTTTTCCCCGCTGGCACCTTTGCTGTGGCAGCAAAGGCTGGACGTTTGTCTTTTTTGCTCCAGAGAGCGCCGAAAGTGAAAAAAGGTGCTTTTGAGGATAGAGTCCTCAGGAAAGCAGAGAGGGCCAAATTGTCTGGGGCATTTGAAGGGGTTCCAGGAGGCAGTGAGAACCACCATCACTTTTCCCTGCTGGCACTTTTACTGTGGCAGCAAAAGCTGGACGTTTGTCTTTTTTGCTCCAGAGAGCGCCGAAAGTGAAAAAAGGTGCTTTTGAGGATAGAGTCCTCAGGAAAGCAGAGAGGGACAAATTGTCTGGGGCATTTGAAGGGGTTCCAGGAGGCAGTGAGGACCAGCATCACTTTTCCCCGCTGGCACCTTTGCTGTGGCAGCAAAAGCTGGACGTTTGTCTTTTTTGCTCCAGAGAGCGCCGAAATTGAAAAAAGGTGCTTTTGCGGATAGAGTCCTCAGGAAAGCAGAGAGGGCCAAATTGTCTGGGGCATTTGAAGGGGTTCCAGGAGGCAGTGAGGACCAGCATCACTTTTCCCCGCTGGCACCTTTGCTGTGGCAGCAAAGGCTGGACGTTTGTCTTTTTTGCTCCAGAGAGCGCCGAAAGTGAAAAAAGGTGCTTTTGAGGATAGAGTCCTCAGGAAAGCAGAGAGGGCCAAATTGTCTGGGGCATTTGAAGGGGTTCCAGGAGGCAGTGAGAACCAGCATCACTTTTCCCCACTGGCACCTTTGCTCTGGCAGCAAAAGCTGGAAGTTTGTCTTTTTTGATCCAGACAGCGCCGAAAGTGAAAAAAGGTGCTTTTGAGGATAAAGTCCTCAGGAAAGCAGAGAGGGCCAAATTGTCTGGGGCATTTGAAGGGGTTCCAGGAGGCAGTGAGGACCAGCATCACTTTTCCCCGCTGGCACCTTTGCTGTGGCAGCAAAAGCTGGACGTTTGTCTTTTTTGCTCCAGACAGCGCCGAAAGTGAAAAAAGGTGCTTTTGAGGATAGAATCCTCAGGAAAGCAGAGAGGGCCAAATTGTCTGGGGCATTTGAAGGGGTTCCAGGAGGCAGTGAGGACCAGCATCACTTTTCCCCGCTGGCACCTTTGCTGTGGCAGCAAAAGCTGGACGTTTGTCTTTTTTGCTCCAGAGAGCGCCGAAAGTGAAAAAAGATGCTTTTGCGGATAGAGTCCTCAGGAAAGCAGAAGGGGCCAAATTGTCTGGGGGCATTTGAAGGGGTTCCAGGAGGCAGTGAGAACCAGCATCACTTTTCCCCGCTGGCACCTTTGCTGTGGCAGCAAAGGCTGGACGTTTGTCTTTTTTGCTCCAGAGAGCGCCGAAAGTGAAAAAAGGTGCTTTTGAGGATAGAGTCCTCAGGAAAGCAGAGAGGGCCAAATTGTCTGGGGCATTTGAAGGGGTTCCAGGAGGCAGTGAGGACCAGCATCACTTTTCCCCGCTGGCACCTTTGCTGTGGCAGCAAAAGCTGGACGTTTGTCTTTTTTGCTCCAGACAGCGCCGAAAGTGAAAAAAGATGCTTTTGCGGAGAGAGTCCTCAGGAAAGCAGAGAGGGCCAAATTGTCTGGGGCATTTGAAGGGGTTCCAGGAGGCAGTGAGGACCAGCATCACTTTTCCCCGCTGGCACCTTTGCTGTGGCAGCAAAGGCTGGACGTTTGTCTTTTTTGCTCCAGAGAGCGCCGAAAGTGAAAAAAGGTGCTTTTGAGGATAGAGTCCTCAGGAAAGCAGAGAGGGCCAAATTGTCTGGGGCATTTGAAGGGGTTCCAGGAGGCAGTGAGAACCAGCATCACTTTTCCCCACTGGCACCTTTGCTCTGGCAGCAAAAGCTGGAAGTTTGTCTTTTTTGATCCAGACAGCGCCGAAAGTGAAAAAAGGGTGCTTTTGAGGATAAAGTCCTCAGGAAAGCAGAGAGGGCCAAATTGTCTGGGGCATTTGAAGGGGTTCCAGGAGGCAGTGAGGACCAGCATCACTTTCTGCGCTGGCACCTTTGCTGTGGCAGCAGGGAGCTGGACGTTTGTCCCTTTTTTGCTGTCGAGGCTACCGAGAGTGAAAAAAGGTGCTTTTGAGGCTAGAGTCGGCAGGAAAGGAGAGAGG